>NC_139348.1:143147247-143416747 GCF_055883805.1 Amblyomma maculatum | reverse complement strand
TTTGTTTTTTATTATTACGACGTTACCAAAGGAAATTTCGCAGTAGAAGAATAAGTATATAGTCCGAAGGAGGTGTTTCTTCAAAGACAAGAACGCTAGCAATCTCATAAGCACATGCGTGCTCCATGCGCTACACGCGATATAACCGGCTCGCTGGCTCGGAAGGCAGGTGAAAGCCAAGCTTGTACTACACAGTGTTTTATTTCGGTTCTTATTAAATGGTTGCTCTTCATTTATGATAATATTTGGTTTGCACTCACGAACCCTGTGACGCGAAAGGGGTGCTCCGTGCGAGTAGTGTCAGTCGAGCCATAGCTAGTATCACTTTTGTACTGCACTTCCGACGTATCTTCGTTAATAATAATAATAATAATAATAATATTAATTAATTGGTTCACGTATTGGCCAATTTGCGAAAATCTGTAAAAGCGTCTCAGCAAGGCATGTTTTCCAACGCCGCCCCCACCCCCGAAAAAAAAAAAAAGGCCTCGTTCCTAGATATTTTCTTGGTCAATCTAAAAATGAAAAGGCAGCTGTGGACACTTAGGGCACATTCACACATCAGTCTCGATTGCGGACGTCACATCTGTTGATTTGGTTGCTTTCAGAGCACTCACAAAGCAGGGAGAGAGCACAAAAAATCGGCAAAACTAGACACGCGGGGAGCGACGAACAGGATAATCTTCCATCCTCTTCACTTTTTATGCATGGTGTTTAACCACTGTACCTTTTTGGTGGCTCTCCAAACGGTTTGTCAACCGTCAACAATTCTGAGTTTACGAAGAAAGGGGAAATTGGCTCTTTTCGTTTCCACAAAGAACGCGAGACTTCTCAGAACGCTGTCATGGGGTTGGAAAACAGGTCTTGCGGACACGCTTCCAAAGGAATCTGCAAAGTTTCACACGTGAGCCTCGAATTTTGGTGCTTCGCCTACTATTGTCACTTCCCATGGCACAATGCTACTTAGTACATCCGTTCCGCATCAGCGGAAGCGTTTTTGTATCGCCAAATAACCGCCAGGAGCAACGCGATCGCCGCGCGTGCACAGGAATCTAGCGGAGCGTCTGCTCCGGCGAAGCCCCATAGGGAACCAAAGCTGGAGTTTGCTCCGCGACGCCAGCGCTCGGTTTCCAGCGGAGCGGAGAGGAACTACAAAACCTACGCGCATCCGCACCCGCGCTGCGCGCGGCTGTCTGCGGAGTCTGCGCAGCCCGCTCGCTCGGGAGCGCGTGCTACAGGCAGCCGCACGTGCACGCGGAGCGGGAGAAGGAGAGTGAGGACGAGGGGGGATGGTCGTGCGTCTGTGCGCGCAAAGCCGGCGCTCTTTGCCAGTGGTGTTCCTTATTTTTGCTTTTTTCTGTGCCCCGGCTGACATAGAGGCTGGCTGGAGGCACGCTTTTTATCGGTGCTTTCGAAAGTGAGAAATTATGATTAATTGATCGCCGCGGACATTGTTTTCACAGAGCGCTTGTTGGCAGGCTCAGACAAAAAAAAAAAAGCATGAACGCGAATCCGGTACTCGAAGGCAGAGGCAAGCGACAGGTATTTTGAAGGAGTTGAGGCGGCACCTCTTGATGTCTCTTCCATGTTGTTCAGAGAATGAAGGGTCCAGCCTTCTCGTTGAGAATTGATCGCGTGTACACAGCGACGAGTGCTCCGGGCGCTGGTTGGGGAGCTCCCTTTCCATTTGTGACTGCTCACTTGAAAGGGGCCTATTCAACTCTTTGGGGACAGACGTTTTAGGCGATGCTGCCGGCGTCGTGGTGCCTGCTTTCGGCGCGTTTAGGACGCGTTCCCTACAAGGCACAAAGCATGCCGCCTTACCCTTTGGTTCCTGCTGACAGCGGTCAGGGGGAGTTCGCTGCTGTGGCGCTGCCATCCGAAATCAATAACTTATCTACCTTTAACAATGAGAGGTTTCTTAACGACCTGGATCACTGACGAGAAGCCGAGGCATGCCATTCTTTCGGCAGTTTCCTCTCTCCGTGAGACGAAGAGCGAGGAAATGCCTGACGACTTTTCATGCAGGCGGGGACATCTCTCCAAGTAAACCTTTGTCTTCTTAATTCCACGGCTACGCTGTGCAATCCGTAGTTCAGTTATCTCCTCTAGCGAATGCGCAGTTTTGAGCTCCCGAAGCAGGATCACGTATGAGGATAGGACGATTACCGCATGTGTTTTCCCTTTATAAGCGCCGAGTGATGGCATTAATGACATATATCTGTTTCTTGAGGCCGACTTGGTTCTGCGATGGCTGCTGCGGCACCGCCAGTTACAAACAGAGGTGCGAGATACGAGCAGTACGAGATACCTAAAAAAAAAAACCGACGACCATCGTTTCAACACGAGAGAAGAGAGAAAAACACTTTCACGAGTTTTGCGAAAAAGCGCGCCGTCACTTTTTCATTCCAGTTTGTTTGTTTTTTTTTCTTGCCCCCTTTGTTGGAGCGCGACGGCGGCCAGAATGCGGCCGGAGGAGGAGAGAAACAACCGAGCGCGCGCGCGCAAACACGTGCTGGAGAGCAGCGCGGAGCAGACGACAGCATGCTTTTCTATGCGGCGGGGAGCAGACGACGCGGCCGCACTGCGCGTAGGTTTTGACGGGATCTCCATGGAGGGCGCTGACGCACAGAGCGGCGCAGCGCCCCCTGGCCCAGGTTTTCTCCCCTATAGTTTCACATTTCGCCACCACGCCAGGAATGCGGCGCTGCCATCGCGTGGCGAAACTTGAGCTTGGGTTCCCTATAGTGTTCTAACTCGGCAGACGACGAACTCGCTTGACTAGGTACTTTTATGAAGTTTTCTCCCTAGAGTAGGTTTTGCCATAATGCGAACTCTAGTGATGTTGCCACGTGATGCATATCGGATTTGTTTTGCTTTGCCGCCACATTTGTAAGAAAAGCGCGCACCTTCAAAGCCATTTTAAATGCTTTGGCGTGTACTTTGTAAACGTTTTCGTTCTTCATTTGGCAGTTTAGTTTCGCCCGCGAAGGTGTCGGCGCAAATGTTACGCAAGTAGTTGTAAGCGAGCTTTGCTTCACGTAGCCGCGTAGCACGGAAATGAGTTTTTTTTCCTTGTTTTCGCTTTGAATGCGGAAGCGAGAAGCACTTGTGACCGCACTCCATTCCCTCACAAATTAGCTGACTTTACACTTTCATAGCGTGGCACTGCGTCCATGTAGCGCGCTCGGACGTAACTTGGAGCGTCACGTGTGCGCAGTTGTGACAAACTTGTTTGCTAAAATTTCCGGTCTAATTTAGCACCATGCGAGGACCGACGTGGTCCAAACCGGTCGAGTAGTTTTCTTCGTTGCGTGCTGCTAGCTTGCTCGGGTTCGTTGTCCCGTCGACCCGCAAAAGAAAATATTGAAACGGCCGCCTTCGTGTGATTAACAGTTTTCGCCAGCCGGTTTGCGCAGAAGCTTCCCCCCATTTCTTCCGCATACGTCAAACCGACACTCGATCGCCCGGATTCACGGAAAAGGCACCTGACTGGAGCAAGGTCTCAAGTTTCCTGGTTCAACACATTGAGAGCAGATCGTTGAGCAACTCCGCACTGAACATGTCGGGTGGTGGTGACGGATCGGCCCAAGCCTTGAATTGTAAGTTCAATTGCGACGTTTAATTCCCAATGAAATATATTAGCGCGGGCAGTATGATTTATTGCGTATCGCTGCTCCGCCGTCTTTAAATTCGTTGCTTCAGCTCTTGCAACAAGCAAACTCCCATCTGTTAACGCTGTCCGCACGTGATGTCGACCGCTACAGTGTATCCGTGCATTGACCTTGCTCGAACACGCCGTTAGCTGTTCAATAATGACATAAACACGGCTGCTCGCAGTCCGTTCGCACTTAATCAAAAGCGCTGTCATTTTCGTGTAATCGGGAAATTGGTCTGCTAAATTCTTATTTTTGTACAGGCTAACTGAATTAGTGCAATCTTGAATGAGCATAGAGAGCATGTCGCAGATATGCGTGTTCCGCATAGCGTCGTACCCGTTAATTTATGCTGCCATGTTACTGCGCGCACTGCTTGCAAGCTATGTAATAATTTAACCATTTACTATCCTCTCCTCTGACACTTCACGGCACCCACCACGTTCGTTAACCTCGTTTTTGAGGCTCTTGCACAAAACGAAATTAAACACAGGGCGGAGAAAGTGCTGTGTCATCCGCTGTTACTGACGTCCGCTCGTTGTTGGCGGCGAGCGATAAGGGTTATCGGCTCGCGGGTACTTTCGCGCCGCTTGATACGGAGATATCGCGCTCGCTGCAGACGCATGTCCGCCGCTTGCGTAGAGCGGTCTAGCCTCAGGCGAGACAAGTTATGCGCGGCCTTGGCTGTGAACTCGCGGCATCTTACGTGCTTCCTTCGCTAAGTCACAGCATTAATACGCGTTTGACGTTGGAGTGTAGATATTTTATTTGGGGCGTGATGATTAGCTCTCCGTGAAAAAAAAAAAAAAAAATAGTTTGCAGGAACGAGAAGTTTTTATTTGTAAATTGCATTTAAATTGCATGCAAATTGACATTAGTTTTCCCTCAAGAACCGAATCTATTTTGACTTATCTGTCGCCAACTTGAAAAGGCAATAAAAGGATTATGCTTCTGGAGAAAAACTGAAAAAAGCACAAAAGCATGCTTCTCACAATTGCACTTGGGTAGTGGTTATTGACATCTCTCCCATTGTCAGTGCGGCAGTACATCTCTTTCAGCCTAGTATTTGACTCATGAAGTGCTTATGTACAGCAGCCAAAAACATGCTTGCACATCAATATCCTCAAAAGTCAATAGGCTCAATTCATGCCTACTGTGTAATGACGTTAAGGTGATGAGACTTTCAGCTCCTGGTTATTGAAACTACTTCACATTTACTAGGAACACTCTCCTGTTAATTTGTAATCATGTTATTTCTACCAGCATATCTCACTTTTGTTTTGCTGCATGGAACTCTTAAAAAAAATTAGTAACAGAAAAATTCCTTGATTATAAACCTTTGCATCGGGCGAGGAGATTGTCGAAACACCTCTTCTCTGGACTGTTGCAAACCGGTTCTGCTGCCGCCTCCACTGTGTTGATGTCAGGCGCCCACAACAGCCCAGTGAGCAATATGGTGGCACCTAGGAGACCTTCCTTGCAAAGGTCTATAAGCACAGTTGCGTATTGGGCTCAGTCACAATAAGACATTTATGTTCTAGGAAGGGCATGCACCCAGTTGATTTCCTGATAGAGGATTGCTGATGCCAGAGAGCTGCAGACAAGCTTTCCTGCCAGATCTGTGATAAGTTAGGGACAAGATAAGGACCTAAAACAACCTAGACACATTCTGCCGATGTGCTCTTCATTTATGTTTGAAGCTGTTCGTGCACTTCAGATTTCAAGCGCTTAATGCGAAAACACCAAGATAAAACTAGTAATGCTGTAGCCATAGTGGCTGTCACAGACTGCCTCAATCTCGAAAGTTGTTCAATCTCAAAATTGCGGCAGTCTTATCTCACCCTGACGTGGTGCGAGCCCCCGATAACAGAGTCAGGCCAGGCCAGACACTTATCTCCCCGAGGAGAACGTCTCCAACCCTCTAGGACAGACAGTCTTCTTTTGGAATCGGTCAGTGCGTGCGGTCGAACCTGTGGAGTAGTCGGCACGAGTTTCCTTCTTCCCATTGTGTTCTGCTCTGTATTTCAAGTTCTTTTTGTTACTTCATTGTTTGAACGCCAGGTATGTTTCCTGCCAGGTCATTTTAAATTGGTTCCACTTCATATGTCTTGTGCAATTCAACACTCTTGCAGTCTGCGTGTGGCTCCTTAAAATATGCCGGTCATTCTAGAATGGTCCTAGTTTTCCTGGATTGTTGGATCTTTTGATGTAGGTTCGCCTGGTTTTAAGTGGCTGCCCTTAAATGTCAGGGTCATATTTGAATATTTATATTTGAGCAACATTGCTTATTAACAGAAACCCACTTGTTTTTTTGCATATTGAAAATTCTTGCCACTTTCAGTATGACTTCAGTGAATTTTCATTGCAACAAGTGTTTGCAAAACAGTCTCACTTGGACACATTAACACCTGAAGTAACGTTTCAAGTCAATTACCTTCAAGGGCCTACTATGAGCCACTCATGCTATTGCACAAGTTGTGTGACAGTGACAGCTGCCAGTTCATTCACTGATATGCTTGCTCAAGAGGCTACAGATGCCAGCAGCAGACTCCGCATTGTCGTGCATTTTTATCTCATATGCAGTGTTGTGCCATTTGCTAATGAGAGCCTTGAACTGACATTGGCGATGACTCCATCCTGTTCTCGTTTTTAGCAAAGTTCGAATGGATGAGATCTTGTGGCTCCTTTGGCGGCACCAAAAGATTGGTTTATTGAGAAGAAATTTCAGTCGAAAATCAAGCATTTCTTGTTTTTCCTTGCCATTCAGTTCTAATCCATGATGTTGACAATAAAATTGGGAGGGACTTGTAGACACGACTGCTAGCTGGATGTTCGTGGTGGCGTGGTCTACCGTTAGTCAATGCAGTTTGCTTGTGAAAATGAACTGAGGCCTGTACTTCACGTTTTGCCCCTTTGTGCCTTATAAAAGCACTATTTTTAGAGAAATCAGCCTCTTTATCACTAGGTAGTGGGAGTCGCTCAGTACAGGGCAACTTGAGTTTGTCTTCACTGTTCTTTCTTCATTGTTTGTATCAACAGATTCGGACATGGAGCCCGGGTTCATGCAGCAGCCCTTGGAAAAATGTGATGACGAACTGCACCAGCTCATCCTCAACGAGAAGCAGCGGCAGCTGCGCGGACTAGAGATGATCGCTTCTGAGAACTTCACCAGTCTTGCTGTCACCCAGTGCCTGGGCACGTGCCTCACCAACAAGTACTCGGAGGGATATCCTGGACAGAGGTGGGCTTTCCCTTTTGCTGGTTGGCTGCAGTAGCATATGCGTCCTCTGTAAGACAAGGTTGTTGTAAACATACTGTAATTTATGTCCCTATGCAAGTTCTCAGTGAGCAAGAGAAGGGCTGAGCCTATGGACAGCTGTGATCTATTGAAAAACTTATGCAATGCTTTCAAAGGTTTCGCTTAGTGTGTCACTTGCAATATTCCACTGCAACAATGGTAATGAAGAGCAGTATCCAGGCTAATGCAGTGTGAAGCCGCATTGCTTTGTCTTTCTTTAACCCTGCCTGCATAACTGCGTGCCTTCAAACGAGCCACTGTGGTCATCACAAGGCCAAGTCTTCTGATCACCTACCATTTATCTCAAGTTATGTTTCCTTTTTTTTAACTAATACAGTTTTCCTCTCTCCTTTCTGTAACCAAGTTGCCTTTTAATATGGCTATGCATCATTTTCAGTTTTCTTGATATTTTTCTCTGCTGCCACACTCAGCCTCCTTATACTCTTAAAACTCTTGAAATATTTGAAACAGTCTGGTTTATTGGTTATAGGCAATGAGTTTTTATGCGAGCAGACAAGTATTTGTTCCTTCCGAAAAGCATTGTTAAATTCAATAATCTGAATCCGCACATTCTTTAATAGCATAAGCTCAGCGGAGGCTTTTGAGAAAAAAACTAGAATTGTGTTTCTTGTTAGGTGCCTGCCTTTCTTTTTTTTTCTTTTCGGTTCCCAACCTGCAACAGCCAGGAAGGCCTTACAGTATTGTAAAGAAAAATACTCTTTCAAAATACTGTTCCGAGCAAAATCAACCAGTGATTGCTATATTCGTAGCTTCGGGACATCTCGGCCTGTTATAATCATGCTTCACTAACTGGTCAAAGCAAAAAAAAAAACAAAAAAGAGAAAGCACCCTTCTAGAGTGAAAAATTTGTCTTCATTTTCAGGTACTATGGTGGAAACGAATTCATCGACGAGATTGAGGTTCTCTGCCAAAAGCGAGCACTAGAAGCCTATCGCCTAGACCCCGAGCTGTGGGGCGTCAACGTGCAGCCGTACTCTGGGTCTCCAGCAAACTTTGCTGTCTACACTGGCGTTGTCGAACCGCACGGACGCATCATGGGCCTAGATCTGCCAGACGGAGGTCACCTGACCCACGGTTTTTTCACTGAAAAGAAGAAGATCTCGGCCACCTCCATCTTCTTTGAGTCCATGCCATACAAAGTGAACCCGCAGACGGGCCTCATCGACTATGACAAGCTGCAGCAGTCGGCCGCGCTCTTCAAGCCCAAGCTCATCATTGCTGGTGAGGAAAGATGTGTGCCGAGGGAAAAATGGCACTTAAAATGACACTCGGAACAACTGTATGCAGTTTTTCTTCATAATACAAGTTGACTGTTTGACTCATTGCGGCTACATTGGCATGCCACGCGCTCTGCATTTGAAACTGTACACTACGCTTCCCTTAGTCTCAGACAGCAAAACATTTAGTTACATGGTGTCCTCTCAGTTTAGAGATGTGCACTATGCTTTCCTTAGTCCACGACAACAAATACTCATTAATTCAGCACTCAGGGGACCAAGAAAAATGTTTGAGTTATCAAATGGCCATAAAGAACTGCAGAAAACTCTTTACATCATAATAATTTTATCTAAATATGTTTATCTATACATATGTAATTAAAGTCAAGCGACAAATTTTCCCAGCTTCAACAAGTGCTTTCTTAACGCAGTTGTTGGGAATGTCGAAGAATTGGTCCAAAAATCATAAGCACCTCCGCAGCCCTTTTTGCATTGTCATGCAGTAGCAGTGGTACCTCTTCACAAACGGCCTCCCTCGCATTTTGAGCGTGTAATAATAATAATAATTTGTTCACGGGAAAGGAAAGGCGTATCTGTCGCACTTGTTCCGTGGACTCCTGAACCGCACCATAAGGGAAGGAAGGAAGGGGGAGTGAAAGTGGAAAGAGAGAAAGAGGAGCCGTGATGGAATGCTAGGAAGCAATTTCGACCACTTGGGGATCTTTAACGTGTACCGACATCGCACAGCATATATATTTTCAAAATGCAGCATGCAGCATGCTCAAACAGCAGAAAAAGCACGAGAATGCAGGCGAGAGAAATATGCATGAACATTAGAACGACGTGATGCCATCTGAAAATAAAACTAGAAGACTAGTGATAAGCAAAGCAGTGTCTAAAAAAGCATGACTGACCAATGCATATGTCTGATGACAGCGGTGCGACGAAAGCGTGAATTTAAGACAAGTGGAGGTGAAACTATGCTGTTGGGTTAGGTTTCAGCAATAGGAGGCTTTCTATTGTCATCTGCCTGCCAAAGCATGCACACCTGATGTGCACGGGCTCCATTCTTTCATGCATTTCAAGTTCACGAAGGTTTATTCGGACGATCGCTGGCTTCGCAGGTCATGCTTCGACGCAACCTCTCATCCAAACAAGCATCATGGACTTAAGTGAGCATCGGCCAGTACTATGCTCCTAGCTCAAATTATCCAAATTCTCAAATTAATGCAGGCTGAATTAATAAGATTTTACCGCGTAGGCATTTGGAGCTTTATAGTGCCAAACTTTCCTTAATTTGGGACAATGAAAACTTGGCATGTGGCACCATCTTTATTTGAAGTTGTGCACTACACTCGAGAGTCCATTACGTTGAGATCTGTGACTGCCTGAATAATGCAGGTGTGAGCTGCTATCCCCGGCACCTGGACTACAAGCGATTCCGCGAGATCGCCGACGAGAACAACTCTCTGCTCATGGCAGACATGGCGCACGTGAGTGGCCTGGTGGCTGCCCAAGTGGCACCGAACCCATTCGAGTACTGCGACATAGTCACCACCACCACGCACAAGACCCTGCGGGGACCCCGGGCAGGGCTTATCTTCTACCGCAAGGGTTGGTACCAAGCAAAATTTATTTAGTTTATTGAACCGTATTAATTAAATTTATTAAACCAAATATATTAAACCTCTAATTAACCGAAAGAGCCCAAAAATTTATTTTGTCAAAGGCACTTCTTGTTTACCTTGCTTTTATGTGTTACCTTACTAATGTTGCCAAACTTTTTAAATGGGTAGCCAAAAATGATAGCATGATTATCTTTGTGGCCTGCTATTATAACTGGGCGATCTATAAATTAATCTCTGATCTGGATGGCGGGGGCAGAACGATGAATAAAACAATTCATCACGCATGCAACATTACCTCTGGCCGATATCAGCCTTTGTCTGAGTCTATATTCCAAGTACGGCATCGGCGCTTACAGCCTATGGACTTGTGGTATCTTCTAAGCAGTAGGGTAGGGGATATCAAAGATGGGTTGAAAGGCAGGCTTAAGGCCCTGGCCTTACTATGAGAAGTTTATTACTATTACTATGAGAAGTTTTAGTGTTTGAAATACTTTTTCTAGCCTCAATCATGTCTCTTCAGTGTAGCTCAAATTTTGTTTCACTCATGGATTAAAGAGTTGTCTTGATTAGAACAATCTAGTTTAGTCCAACGTTTGGACATGTCAGGTTAATTTGACTTGCCAGTTGTTTTCTAAAAGATGCTTTTGTGCCATCACGGTAAAGATAAAGATGAGGCCATCTTTGTTTAGTGTTGTCGAAACCCGACTAATCTGCTGATGACCTTGAAATATTTGTTAATTTCAGAATTCTATCAGACCGAACAAGCATGACATTGTACACCTTACATTGTACACCTTACATTATACACAATGGCCAGAGGCTAAAATATGGCCTCTGTCATTTGGTTGCAGTTACCGAACTTTAGTTTAGTCAGGTTCTCACTTCCCTTTTTTCATGGCTGATCATTTGCACGGTGGTTATGAGAATGGTCTCTTCACACTGGTGCAGGTGTCCGCTCTGTGTCAAAGACCGGCGTGAAAACTATGTATGACCTTGAGGAGAAGGTCAAGCAGGCTGTATTCCCAGGCCTCCAAGGTGGACCACACAACAACGTCATTGCAGGTATCCTTCTGCATTGCTTTTTTTTTTTAAATAAAATCTGTGTTTGTTTGCATTCTGTAAAAGTACACTGTCACGCTTCGTCAATATGGATGACTTAAATTAGACGCTTTTTCTTGGGACGCATATACGCCTCGTTAATATAAATACTGAGTCTCGGCAGTGAATGGAGGGAAAATGCACATAGCCCATTGGCGTCTATGCTGTTTTGTCGCGTTAATACTGATCTCTACTGCAACCGCCAGATGTTTTATTCTAAACGCAGGACGCTAGACTGACTGAGTGATTTCGTGCTTGTGGTTTCGTGCTTTGCAATGCAAGTTGTGTAGTCGATGCACTTCGCCATGTTCTGCATTGCATGAACAGCTGCGAAGAAAACTCTTTCCTTGTCACATAGAAAAGATGCAATGCATTCAGCAGCTTTCAGCACACTGAGGGTTGATATGTGGCAGCAGTTTGTGGGACGTGAACAGTTGAAGTTACATCATTTATCCATGAGATGTTGTCAGAGGTACCTTTGGCCACTAGACACCTCAAGTTTCATTACTACATTGTTTCAAAATAGTGATGACTAGGATAACAGGCTAGTAGCTCTCAAAATTATCCAGTTTTAACTTCACGGGCCATTACTATGCTCTAATCATAGCGTATATTTTAATATTTTCCTTCGGGATTTATTTTTGCAGGCAACTTTCTTTATAGATAGTTTTACGGAGGCAGAGGACACTCTTTACCCCCTTTTACTATAGATCTCTAGACATGTGACAGACTCCTTTCCTTGGTGCTCTTTCTTTCCTTTTTTCTTCCATTGCTCCCCTCCCCACGTGTAGGGTAGCCTACTGGGCATCGCGTAGTTAACCTCTCTGCCTTTCTATTCTATTCTCTCTCTCTGTCTTTGCCCGCAAATCTATGTGTCCACATTAACGAGGCATGACTCTGTACTTGTTGTAGCCATGGATCCCTCTAACAGATAGTAGCCACTTAAAACCTCGAAGAAATCGAGTTAGTGCCAGTCCTGTAGTTTGCCAGGTGAAAGTACGGACACCATTTTTTTTTCTAGTCATAATGTGTTAACTCTCGTGTACTAGGGTAGCGGCTTCCAATCTTTTTGGCTTCGGCTTTATCCTCATTGGGTCTCAGCCAATGGCTTTCAGAAGGCCCCGAAGGACCCCCGTAGCCCTTATGTCTCCTCCCACATTTGTACGAGGTGTGCAGAGGTGCACACCCTGTACAAATGTGCCAGAGTTCAGCTAATAAAAACAAACAGTGTAATGAAGAGCTGCATAACTGGTCCCAAAATAAAGTGGGCAGAGGAAGGTCGGTCTGAAGCATGGACGGATGTTGGGTACTTTTTACAGTTGAACCTCAACGTAACGAAGCTTGCAATACAACAAGCTTTTTTCGTTTCACTTTCTTGCTCCTGTTAAAATGCACATATTCTTTCCTCAATTTAACGAAGCAGTATCTCGCGGCACTGTTTTGATGCAATAGTTCTTGCAAGCACTGAAAGCAAATTTCGACGAAACTGTACCACCCGGAAGGCAAAAAAAAAAAACATTGTTGCTTGTTGCAACTCACAACAACCCACAAAAAAAGCAGCTGCTCTACTTTGGGGTGACCTGCTGCTTGGACATCTCGTTCCCACCGGTCCACGAAAGCACATGACGAGTAAAATGTTCGCTTGACTCCATTGGTGGGCGTACGCAGCGCCGCTTAGTTTTACATTCGGTGAAAGCACCCACTCTGTTGAATTCGCTGCATCAACGTGTGAAGCTTGTGGTAATCTTCAGTAACGCCGTTTATACCTCCATCCATCAATCATAATTTAGAGGTATCCTCACTTCGGGGAGAAAGTGCTTTGAGGTTGATATAAAGTGCGAAGCACTAGTGGGGAGCAGGTCGGCTTCGCAGAAGATCTAGACACTGACGCAATATTTTCAGATATGCGATTTCTGGTTAAAGTTTAACTCTGCTACTCTCATCTTTTGTTTCACTTGCTTCGTCTTCTAATATCGCCTGTAGTAGCCTCACGAATGCACCTAGGCGAAGTAAAGTGAAACAGGAGGGTTTCTGGGATGCTTGTTATCATTTACGGTACTGAAAGACAAAAAAAGCTTGATGCAACCAAGTTCGCTTCGTATCAGTTTTCTTCTGTAAAGTATAACTTAGTTATATTGAGGTTCAACTGTACTAGAGAATTTAAGTGAAATTTTATGTGCCTTCACAACATCATACTAGCCACAGTGTGGATTGCACATTGGCTCTGTTCATATTTTTGTTAGTGTGTGAATTTTGGACAAAACAGTGTATTTTGTGCGACAGTACTGTAGCTCTGTACATCACCTTCTCCCTTCTGTATGCAGTAGCCTGAAAAATAGCTTTAACTGTTCCGAGCACTTAATACCAGGGGGCTCTTTTGTATGTTTACGCCTTTTTGGTCTGCAGTCAGTGCTTTTTGAAAAACTTTTGATCCGAAGGACAAGCAGGGAAACTCAGGTGCTTTGAAATGTTTAGAAGTAGTAGTTCTTCTCCGCACGTAAAAGGAACATCGTAGTTTGTTTTTCGTGCTTTGTATCTAAGAAGGTAGTATGAAGTTAGCAGAGCTACAATAGAAGCTAGCTGTTTGCTTGCCATCTAGGTAATTATTAGTACTGCACACTGCATTACTATAACATGACAGAACAGTGGGGGCAACACGAAAAAGTCCTTTTTGAAGCCCTAATGGTCTTTCAGTCTTGTACCTTTTGAGAAACTTGTGTAGGCAATACAGCTGAAAGATGGTGTGTACTCTCCACGTGTTCACCAGGAATTGCGGCTGCCCTGAAGCAGGCGGCCACGCCTGAATTCAAGGCCTACCAAGAACAGGTTGTCAAGAATGCTAAGACTTTGGCTAGCGAACTTCAGGCCAGGGGATACTCCTGCGTGTCAGGTTTGTGGAAGCTCTTACTACATTTGTCTCGTTTCACATTGCCAGCACACTTTTTCTTTTCTTTTTGAGATCTCTGTGTTGGCCACCGCTGGTTGCCTCTAGTACATCCGGAAAACATGCCGTTTTCTTCGCATGTCTGTAAACTAGAGGTACGCGAGTGCCGAAATTTTCTAATACGAATTGAATATGAAAAAATGCCTTCGGATACTGAATCGAATATCTGATTAGTTGGAAAATTAAAAAACAGCAATGGTATTTGCAAATAAAATTAAACTAAAACTGCTGAGAAGTGTCTGCCCTACTAGAATATCCAGCGTAAATATTGTAATACGGATTCCGCATACTGACTTACCAGCATGAAATCAGGCGAAGCTGCCATATCACTGCTGAATACAATAAATTCTCGTTAATTCGGCTTTCAAGAGGCTGAAGCAAAAAAAAAAAAAAAGAAAAGAAAAGTGTCCATATTAAGTGAAAGCTCAAATTGTTGAATGGCCCCCTAAAAGAAAAGCTAGCGAAAATCGTTTGCATCGCAGTAACTTTATCTGATGAACACCTTCTTGATGTTCGTCTGAATTTGAGAGGAAACAAAAGCGTGAAGCTTTTTTTGTTTTTTTTCCGTCCTCTTCATAAAACGGCCCCGTCACATTTCGAGGGTGCTTCGCTGCGAAGCCCACGCGTTAATGCATTGCAGTGAAGTGTGCAGTGCGAGGAGACTGCGATGAACTGGAAAATTTTCAATGTGTTCGATAATTTTTTTATCAGTTTTTTGAATACGAATCGAATAGCAAGCATATTCAATTTGTATTCCCCTGCCGGTTGGCACAGTGGTTACGGCACTCGACTACTGTTTCCAAGGAAGCGGGATCGAATTCCGGCCTCGGCGGCTGCTTTTCGATGGAGGCGAAAAGCAAGGCGCCTGTGTGCTGTGCGATGTCAGTGCACGTTAAAGAACCCCAGGTGGTCGAAATTTTCAGAGTCCTCCACTACGGCATCTCTCATAGCCTGAATCGCTTTGGTACGTTAAGCCCCACAAACCAACCAGCCAATTCGTATTCAAAATTTTGTATATTTGCGCACCCCACTGTATAAACATTTCTTTAAAAAAATCCTGCACCATCCATTCTGATGGCTTTTGTTGTGTGTTGGCGATGATGTTCATCGTAATTATTTGTACTGTTTGCCATGATCGGGGACTGCAGGGATGTATGGTTAGCGTTATGGAAAACTAAACAATCAAAACCAGCACAGGACTCTCTAACAACTTTTTATTTAGCCACACAAAGAAAATATTTAAATCGTAACCTAGGACAGAATTCAAGAAAACAAAAACAATGCGATAATGGAGTTGAGTTGCAGCACGTTCCATTCTTTAATGGCTCTCGGGGGGAAAAGTTGAACTTGAAAAGGGCAAAAGGACACTAAACAGTGGTGACATACAATTTGTACAATTTTGAGAGCACAGAACAGACAAACAACAAAACCAAGGAAACTTCCCCCTGCGTCTCTCCAAAAGAGAAACTGCTGGTAATGTGCCTCCGTTGCTTTAAAGATTTGTGCGTGTTTGTCAATGCATACAACACACGCTATACTGACTTTTGCCACAGCTTAAGTAATATGAGGCTTTTTTTTTTTTTTTCCTATTTAATCATGTCTGATTTCTGCTCCGTATTATGCATGGATCCGAATAATTTCCAGCCTAACTATACAGTTCCATTGTTGCTGTTCTTCAGCGCTATCAGCATCAGGCGTCCAGCAAGAGGAGGTGCTATCTAGCAGTGGTGTTTGTCGAATTTTTTGATGGTTTCGGTTTGACCTCGTGACGCACACGCAACCGGAAGCAGGACGAGCACACCTTGTACGATGTCGCGACCACAAATGTGGCAGTCTGCATTTTGCAGGGGTCTCTCTCTCGAGCCTCTGCAGCTACGCTGACCATGCCGTACAGCCGAATCGCAGACACTTGAATAGCATTCCCAAGAAGCTTTTCAGTCGCACTTTCAAAAAATACAGGACACCAACTTCGTTTAGAGGGGCCAAGGAAGAGTTTCTACAGAAAGATGTCTCTAACAAAGGACTCTCTGCAGACGTAACACAGGACGACGACGATCACTAAAGCCCAAAAATCTGAGTACATTTCCTGGCTGCACACACTGTTAGCTTGTACGCGGTGCTAGACATGAACGGGCGCGAGCACAGGAAAAGCGCTTATGCCTCGCTGAATGCAGTGCAAGCAAAAGCTTTCAGTGAGCTTTCCTGACTCTCATTATACGCGGAAGAAAACTCCTTTTTCTGTTTTTGCTATCCCAAATGATACCTCGTATTATAGTTGGGTTTTTACAGTACATGCACAAAGTGCTCTGTAGAATATCAGCCGAGTTCAGAGTGGTGGTCTGGGGTTCGTTTTTTTTTTTTTTCTTTCTTTCTTTCTTTCTTTCTTTCTTTCTTTCTTTCTTTCTTTCTTTCTTTCTTTCTTTTTTTCTCCTCCGCTGAGTACATATGTGAGCTATAAACTGCTTTTCTTTATCTCTGACCATGCTCCCCTTCTCTGTGTGATATGAGGGGCTGTATAATCCAAGGAGTATGTGTGTCAAGCTGATAGCAGTGAACCCTGTAAAACACAGATGTTATCTTGTTGCTTAAACCTAGATGGTGACAGTTGGAATGGACTATGTTCTACTGTGAGTAAATGTGTGGCAGCTGAAATGGACTGTGTGGATAGTTGTCTACATTTCAAATGCAGACAACTATCTTGCAGTTGTACGTCAGATAAAATTACTGCGATGCAAATGGTTTTCGGCAGTTCACATCCATTCGATAACTTAAGGTTTCGGTTAAGTCGGATATTTTTTTCTGACTCCTTGAAGGCCGAATTAAGGAGAGTTTGCTGCATTCAGCAGCGACGTAAACAGCTTCATCCAGCTTCGTACAGGTCCTTGCTATAGAAAGATTGGTATGCGGAATCTCGTATAAAGCTTGCTCTTTATTTTCCAGTTGATTATAATACACTTCTGTGCAATTCTAATTTAATTTTATTTGCAAACACCCTGTGAATTCTGAAATAAATGAGACAAAATGTTTGCTATTTTTTAATTTTCAGCAGATATTAGATATTCAAAGGCATTTTTTTTTTTTTTTTTCATATTTGTATTAGAAAATTTCAATATTCACACACCCCAGTTGGAAGTCTCTCGTGATTTTCTGTTGCCTTCCCACGTGTGTTAGAACGTTTGCTCTAGATGTTGCTGGGCAGCCATGTATCCACATCCTTTTGATGCACTAGTAATCTTGAATTTTGGAAACGTGTAATAATTATTAATGTAATAATTAACCTTCATTTTCACACTCATACTTTCCCTCAATCACTGCAGGAGGCACAGACAACCACCTGGTGTGGGTTGACCTTCGACCCACGGGACTTAATGGGTCACGTGCGGAGCGGGTGCTCGAGCTCATGTCCATTGCCTGCAACAAGAACACTGTGCCAGGTGACAAGAGTGCGCTCAACCCCGGCGGCATCCGCCTGGGGACCCCTGCTCTCACCACACGGGGGTTCAAGGAGCAGGACATCGTCAAGGTGGCCGAATTCATCCACAGAGGTAAAAAGAAGGACATGCCCAACCATTTTGGCCATGGATCCACTAAAGCCATGGAAAATAGGGACACTTGTGAAAAACATTTGAGGCTTTAAAGTGAGGAAGTTGAGAGATTGCTAAATGAAGTTCCCTAGGGAGCCATTGCTGTTCATCCTGACTGTACCTGCAAAACAATTTTTTTTTCCTAACCATTGGTTTATTAAAGCCACAGTAGCCTCGGCTACTAATGTCTTCTTACCATAGGGGTTCATTTACAAAACTAGACAGAGGCTGGCGTGGCATTGGTTATGGTAGGAAACAACCATTTTTACTGTGAAACTGTAGTGACTAGAGCTTGTAGTATTACATGCAGTGAGCAAGTGAAATGGCAGTTTATTTTACGGAATGAAAAGAAAGAAAAGCCGCTTGCTGCAGTGCATTGCATACAACAAAAGAAAAGTATTGAGTTACCATAAACGTTTTTAGTTACCGTAGAAAACTCACCAAAATATTGCTCTTGGTGTCAATGCATTTTGCCTGTGAAACCTTTTATAGCTCCTAAGTCTTCAGTGAGAAAGATATCGCTTGTTACAATGCTGTTGTGAACAGAGACAAACTTCACTCTTTCCTAAGTGTTCGTTCCCTTTAACACAAAACAGTTGATTTTTACTTCGTTTCACAAAAAGCATCGTTTGATGCAGTAAAATGCAAGTAAATATGGGGAGTTTTATAGGGATTCAAAAAAACAAATTGTTTTCCTCATTACATCTACTGCCTTTTGTTTTGAACTGTTTTTCTATAACGAGATGTTAAATGTAACAACGAACTGAACTTGGTGTAGCTAAAGGGAAAACTCCTGAATGGAGTCCGAATTCATCCTTGAGGTATGCAGGCTTGAAAAAAAATGTGCATAGCTTTCCTTTGGTTTCTGAAACAAAGAGGTGTCCACATGCTTTACTATGTATGGGAGCCCTCCAACTCTCCCACCTTCCCTTATGGTGTGGTTCAGGTGTCCACAGAAACAAGTGTGACAGATACTGTGCCTTTCCATTCCTGTGAACCAGTTATTATTTTCTTTGCAGCTTGTTTTGCCTAAAGTTAATCTGAACGACTTTTACCATTAAGATTAACTTCTCTTGTATGCAAAATTTATTGTCTAGTTGGTGCATGTATGCGTCTTTCATGGAGCTAGCGCTTTGGGTGATCATGTTTTGCATTCTGTGTTAATATAGATGTGGTCATTAAAGTTGCCCTTGTGTGATGTGTTCTACGAGCTGGTGCTATGAATGACTCTAACCGGTTTTAATTTTTTTTCTCTCTCTCTCTCTCTCTCTCCTCAGGACTGAGCTTTGCCCTGGAGGTGAAGGCTAGCTCTGGGCCCACCCTGAAAGAGTACAAGGCAAAGCTCGAGACAGACCCAGTGTTTGTGGAGAGGTTAAATAAGCTCAGGGAGGAAGTGGAGCAGTTTGCACTGACTTTCTTCATGCCCGGCTACAAAGATGTCTGAAAGAAGGCAGCTTAACAATTTCCTTTTTTTTTTTTTTTTTTTTTTTTTTTTTTTTTTTTTTTTTTTTTTTTTTTTTAATTGACGAGGTCTAACATACCTGTCTCTCACTCATTCCTGTCTTGAAAGGCTCAACAAAATTTTTGTACAGTAAGGGTCTTTATTGCCACAAGGCTGCTGTTGCAGATATATCTTTGTACATATTTGCAAAACATCATTGCCAGCTCAGTACCACAGAAAAAGTTTTAATATTTTGCATCAAGTTTTTCTATTCTTGTATGGAATGATTCATTTTTAATAGTATACTGCATATCGTTACACAAGAGTGAATGTGTACATTTGTTTATGTAACATATAATCAAGAGGTATGCTGTCAAAAAATTTTAGAAAATTTTATTTCCTTTTTTTTTCTGCGCTCGTTGGCTGTTTTTTTCCAGTGATATGTTCTGGAAAGATTTTGCACTGAACTCTTTTGACATTCCTTTTCCCTGTACAATATACCAGATGTGGCAAGGCTAATCTTTTTTTGTGGAGGGACCAATATTACTGTTGATTTCTATTACACAATGAAATAAATACTTTATTTTGTGCACAGAACCTTTTCTCTTCAATTGTAGTGTGTAGCTGCATTCTTATCCTGTTTTGCAGATGTACTAAGGGTCCAGTATGATGGCTTAGTGGTCAGGGTGCTGAACTGCCAGTATCAGAGACGCAGGCTTGAACCTGGCTGCGGCAGCTTCGTTTCAGTATAGACGAAACACAAGGCGCCCATCTACTGTGTGACGTCAGTGCACGTTAAAGATCTGCGCCCATGCACTCCCACCATCCTGTCGGGGCCGCATAGTGGATGCCGTCTGGAGAGAAAGGGATGGAATTTTTGTCAGCATAGACAATCCTGTTGATGTCGACTTCCATCGCATCGCACCCGAAGGACTTTCCAGCTTATTGGATGCAATTTGTGTTGGCCCTCATTGCTTTGTCTCTTGGTTTGAGACTTTGCACAGTACATTGTGCACACATCAGAGAGACCGCCCTTGGTCTTGCAACCTGTTTAGCCAACCACGTTGCGCCATCTTGGTCATAGTCACTGTACCGATGTTATGGAAATTTCATGTTAACTGAACCAGCTGCAAAATTGAAATAAAGGAAACAGTCTGCTTCTTGGCCGCGGAGGGCTCAACATCTACAGCGGGCTACAAACGAGCGTACCACAGCGATGTGAAAGTCAATGCATACTCGCATTTTCTCGTGGCACGTATTTATCTTACAACCAGCAGATCAAGGAATAGATTATCGGTATGTTGTTCACTAACCCGTAGTGCACTGGCACCGCAAGATAGTGCAACCCCCTTGATTCTATTCCATAACTTGTAATTGCCTCCACAAGCACGCCAGGTTGGTCATTGGCTGTTGCGCTACTCGCCACTGTACCGCTGCTGTAGAGAAAATAGTTCTTCTGCCCTGACTAGCAAGCAAGCAGGCCATTAAAAGGAAGAACAGGCAGCAAGTTACACCATGTTTATGAATCTGAATGGCACAGACATCGAAATCTTTATGCACATCGTTGGCAAAAAGAGGCTGCATGCTAGCTGCTGCTGCTTCAGTTGTGGAGGATGGAACAGGACCGTCGGACCACGTGGTTTCCAATGCTGTATGTCGGGGGCATCGTAAACAAAGAGCGGAGTCTGACCATCCGGCGTATATAGCTCGTAGAGTAGGTGCGCTGGCCACAGAGCGAATGTGGGCACAGGCTGGGCAAGCTAGTGAAACTGCAGAACTATATGAAGCTAGACTGGCAGCTAAACAAAAATAACACTGGTGAAAACCTGCAGAATGCACTGCTGAGGCCTCCACTGAATCCAGTGCTACCAGATCTACAGGTGCTGCACCTGGTTATATACGGAGCTTGACATAAAAAGGCCAGAGGGTATGCGCTTTGCTAGTGTGCTCCATAGGTGAAGTTGACGGTGAGTGCGTGTACTGCGTGCGGCATCTTCGCCGGCTGCGAGAATTGCTTCGATTTCGGACGACCCCGAAATCGTTGCTTGTCGTGAAGAAGCCCATCAGTAGCAATGAAGGCATAAGAATTATGACGCCTGAAGAGCGGGCAGAATTCGTCTCGCCAAGCGGCGATGTCGTTAAAATGGTCAAGGCATGGAGCAACAGATGCGTGAGCAGACCCCAACGCAGGAACAAGAACATCTGGAAGAATCACAAGACGCGCTGGATGACTGAATAGATCATTCGGCTGGTGGCCAGAGCAATGAGGAAAACGACACCTTGCAAGTTGCGACCCAGGGGGCAGCATTCGTGGTTAAAACCCCTTAATCTCCATGCCCTCAATAAACTAAAAGTAACGCTAACTTGTGAAGATTGCCGCCCGCCTTCTCTCCAGCGCTCTCCTTCGGCGTTCGACCCTCCCATTGGCCGAGCGCCGTCACGTGTTTGCGCGCGCTTTCTTTTTCTCCTTTCCACCGGCGCAAGCCGACGCGGCACGCGTGCGCCTGCACCGCGTAGGTGGAGCCACGGTCGAAATGCGAGAGGAGGAGCAGCGGCGCCGGAGGAGGACAGAGATGACGCTACACTGTTCTGGAAGGCTAACTGAGGGGTTTCATACCTCTGTCACATGGTCACTTCCGATCCTCATTGAACTCGATCTGCACTGAGGTTTTCAAGAAGGATCGAAGCATCCCATGCTAATTTCTGGGGAGGGGTGAAGGGTGGCTGTTCCTGGCCCTACGGGGCTGCATGGGACGGTAGGTCAACGCCGCTTGCGGCGGGGGCTAGCCAGCCACCAAATTTTTATCTGTTGTAGGCCGTCATTGCACCCGCCATCGCAGGTGGTGGACGACGGCTGTTGTTGCGGCGCGCGTCTTTCTCTCCCTCTTCTTTTTCTTCCTTCTCTATTTTCTCTCTTCTGTCTGCACGAGGCAGCGGAGGTGGCTCCCCGAACTCCTCTGTTAAAATAAATGTTTTTTACTACTACTATTCAGCCCCGCCGGGGTGGTGCAGTGGTAAGACGCCGGACCACTGTGCCAGAGCACCCGGGTTCGAACCCGACCTCGGCGGCTGCGCTTCGACGGAGGCGAAACGAAGAGGCGCCGTGTGCTGTGCGATGTCAGCGCACGTTAAAGATCCTCAGGTAGTCGAAATTACTCCGTAGCCCTCCACTACGGGTCCTCTATCTCTCTTCCCACTTTCACTGCCACCTTCCTCCCTTCCCTTATATGATTTATTGCATCATCATCATCATCAGCCTGACTATACCCACTGCAGGGCGAAGGCTCTGTGCTAGATGCATCCACTTGACCGCTGCGAACTTCTTAACCCCATCCGCCCACCTAACTTTCTGCCGCCCCCAGATAGGCTTTCCTTCTCTTGGAATCCAGTTTGTTACCCTAAGCGACCATCGGTTATCCTCTCTTCGCACTACATGTCCTGCCCATGCCCATTTCTTCTTAATTTCCACTAGAATGTCGGTAACTTGAGTTATTTCTCTGACCCACTCTGCACGCTTTCTATCTCTTAATGTTACCCCTACCATTTTTCGTTCCATAACCCTCTGGGTTGATTGATTTATAGGAAGGGAAAGGCGCGGTAACTGTCTCACAATTGTTCTCTGTGGACACCTCAACCGCGACGTAAGGGAAGGGAGGAAGGTGGGAGTGAAAGTGGACATAGAGGAGGAGCCGTATAGTGGAGGGCTTCGGAGTAATTTCGACCACCTGGGGATCTTTAACGTGTGCTGACGTCGCACACGGACGCCTCTTCGTTTCGCCTCCATCGAAACGCAGCCGCCGAGGTCTTCGAACCCGGCGGCTGCGTTTCGATGGAGGCGAAACGGCGCGGTTGAGGTGTCCATAGAAAACAAGTGAGACAGTTTTACCGCGCCTTTCCCTTCCTATATAAATCAATCAGCGGAGGTGGCAGCTACAGAGCTAGCAGGCCCGTGCATTTTCTTTTAATTCCTTCTTCCTACAGCCACAACAACAATTTCTGGGGAACACTCGGGCTCCCTCGACACATATATATGTGGTACAGTTCACAAATTTGCCAGTCGCGAACGGAGGATCAAATTCACGAAAGAAGCATTCATTATGCAAAAAGAATCGACGGACCTGTGCGGGCAATATTGTATATACTATGCACACCCTGACAGGGGGTGTTGCTGCGGGCGAGGAGGAGAAAGGGGTATGGAAGAAAGGATAGCTATAGAAGGAAGGTTATGTTGAGAAATGTGCCGCTTTTTCGGCGATAAAGAGAGGACTGCAGATTCAATGATCGCTCTCTCCACATTGTACGGCAGTCTGGTACGTGTCTATAGCTGCATGGTGATCGATCGCGGTAGCAGGGAATAATAATAATTGGTTCACAGGAAGGGAAAAGCGCTGTATCTGTCATGTGGACACCTGAACCGCGCCGCAAGGGAAGGGATAGTGAAAGTGGAAAGAGAGAAAGGGGTGCTGTAGTGAAGGGCTGTGGAGTAATTTCAATCAGCTGATGATCTTAAACGTGCGCAGACATCGCACAGCGCACGAACACGTTCGCCTCCGATCGAAACGCAGCCACCGGCGGTCGGGATCGAACCCGCGCCGTCGAGACCTCGGAAGAATGTGAAGTCCGTCTCGTCAAACGTCGTCATGACGATGCTGAACGCCGCCGATGACGAGCCGAATCAGACAAATCAGATGCTTCATCATCATCTATACGGATAACCCTTGCACGTGCGATAGATTTTGGCATGCCATAGACCTCGGATACCATTTGTCCAGATCCGTCGTCTATTGGCGTAACGGTTTGTTTAGGATCAAAATCGGCAAAGGTTTTTAACCCTACTGAACTATGCTCAACTGTACCACAGGGTCACGGCCGGTCTCGAGGGAGAGCGCGCGCTAGAAGCGCGCGAGACCGGCCGTGAAGCTTGGCTTGGCTAAACGTCACTCATACCATCAAGCAACAAACTTTACCAGCCAGCAGGTATCAAGTTGCCTAAATTGTTATTAGAGACTTTTAGTATAGCGTATGGACTCTTTCGTACGATAAACGCTAGAAAATTATGGGACGCTATTCCGTGTGTGGCATCGGCGCTTTTAGTTGGCCGTACGAAAGCGCGAACGCAAACTACAGTGGCGACATCTAGGTTTAGAATAAGAAAACATACTCGGGTTTTTTTTTTTACTCGCAAGCCAAACCTAGCCAAGTCGCACCGGAGCCAGTTTCTTAGCTGTGGCAGTTTTGTTGTACTCCCTAACGCTGGTATTCCTGCGCTGACGACTTTTACCTTGTATTGCCATCATGGTGCATAACGGCCTCCTTTCAGCCCCGTACTGCCAAGCATATTTTTACGGATACACGCGTGTAAGCAGTCAAGCCAAGACGATTCACTTCATGGCGTTGCCATACCAACAAAGCAACGCTACTCGTCAGGCTTAAGGACTGCGCTGCCGCGGTGCAAAATAAAAAATAGAGGTAAATATTCGCTAATTATTTGTGCTAAATGCTACACGAGGCAAAGCGAAAACCCCGTGTGCCATTTATAGGCGCCAGCGCGCACAAAAACGTGGTAACGAAGACAAATTCACTCTGAAGCGGTAGGCCTGGACGCCGCCATCTTGTCAACGCTGATCTCCCATCGTACGTGAGGGCTGCGTACGATAAACTCAAGTTTCAGCGTACGCTGGCCTATCGTACGAAAGAGTTCGGTCTCGGCTATCGTATAGCGCATGCGCAGTGCCTGTCACGATATTTTTGGCGTGCGCTATTCCTTTGCGTGTGTCTGTGTACGCTATACTAAAAGTCTCTATTATTAAGGCCGAGGCTGGAGACACGCCCGTGGCAGCAGCCGACCCCACACACGTTTCTCCTGCTGCCACGCACGGAAATACGTCACACTCACGTGACCCGCGCATGATGACGTCAGTGGATGCGCGCTTTCGTTTAAAATGGCGCTCTGCAAGTGTTCAGCCGAGTAGAGTTTCATCTGTGTGATATTTGCTCGTCATAGCTTTAAAGGTGTTAATTTTGTTGCGGCGGTGTTAATTATTGCTATTGGTACGCATGAGCTATTTTGTGTTGTGAGTTGTGCGTTAAAGGCGAAGTGTTGCACGCGCGCAGCGAGAACAGTCAATTGCTGCGTTCCTGTCTCGTGTAAGATACTACATATTTTGGCGACGAGGATGTTAGCTTAAACCAGGACCTCGGCGTGGACTGCTGGCCGTCTATCATGAGCTTTTCAGGTCTTCAGCCGCCTCCGCCCTTCCGTGGGAGTAATGGTGGCTGGCGTTCCACAACTACATGCTGGCGTCTGGTGCCTCCACTAGATACCTCCACACTTCTGCTAACCGGAGAGGGCTATCCTGCCAGCGAATTTTCTACACATTGTCGCCGTCGTCCACTTCAGCGCCTACCGCTGCTGCCTCACACTCCGGTGACGATGCTATCTTTATACTGGCGACGCATTACAAATATTCCGTAAATGTGATCGCCGCACGCCACCGTTTTCACTGCCGAGTACAAACTGCCGGAGAGATAGCATATGAGTACATCGCTGCCCTTCGCAGCCTTGTCGGCGACTGCGGTTTTGGGAGCTTCGCGGACATCATCAGGGACCAGCTGGTGAAGACCATTAGTCACTATTTCAGTAACCGCCATCTCCTTCTTGACTCTGTCGCGCTAGACAGTGCCAGCAAGCTTCCTGTGAAGCAAAGGAGCTGTCAGAAGAGGTCGCTCCAGTAGAGCGCGTGGTAAAGTCCCTTGATAATTTGAAAGTAGCGACACTCTCCTCCGCGCCGCGCTTTCCTCCTCGATTCTCCTCGCGCGGCGGCGGCGAGCGCTGCGCACGACACGCTTTTTCCCCCTGACGCCCGCCGGCCGGCCGCAGCAGTGAGTGAAGCGCGAGCTTTTGGGCCAGGTCAGCGCTCCAGGAGTGCACAAAATTTTTGAAAAATTGCGAGAAAAGCATTGAGAATGCCTAAAGTTCATGAATTGATTTCTTTCTTCTTAGAACTGTTTGAATGGGGAATACTGATAAACAAAGCTTTCAGGCGAGTTCTGTGCTACAGACACTTTTTAAGTCTCATGATAAGGTTTTACTTTGTGCACTTAATCTAGTACTGCCTCTGACTTCGTGTTTTTTTTTAGAGCGTGAAATCTGTCACCGCGGTAAAACTTCAGAAAACGATCCAGGCTGGTGCTTTGAGCTTCAAGATTAGAGAAGGTTAAAGCAGGACTTAGTCTATTTCGCTACTGTCAAGCTATCTCTCTAAGCATAGTATATGTCACGTGATCAACCATGAGATTGGATTATTGGTTAATTGTACATGTATTTCAATCAATTACTGGGCCAAATTAATTGAGAGTTAGTAAATTACAATTAAAATCTAAATTTTAGCTGCAACACCGAACCGTATACCGTTAAAAAGCTTAGGCCAAGTGTAATGGCACTGTGCTAGTTAGCGATCCGCGCTAATCTGCGTTCATTAGTTAATTTTGTATAAAATCAAATTTTGAGTTGTTCCTTGCTGCTTCGAGGAACAGGTTTGCCACGGCAGTCTTGATATGATGCTGTTGGAGGAATTAAATAATTTTATGAGTACGTGGCCCCTCACTGACTTCGCGTGTGGTTAAAAGACAGCAGGGTACACTGGGAGAAGTGGTGGGCCCTATTGCCGATACACTGAAGTTCTGGGGCAAGCATGCTGTGGTCTCATGCGCTGTGTAAAAGAGCTTGGTTTCATTGAACGCAACAATCAAATAAAAAATTACAAGGTGCACATAGGTCTTCAACGTGCGGAAATGAGAAAGCATATAACTGCCAATTCATTAACTATCGCTATCCTATCTATCACTATATCTACTAATGCCAGAGACCTATCGTAACTGTCACTATCTGCAACGAACACTATCACCTCACTATCCGGGCCTATTACTATAATTTACTATTATTATCCGTAACAGTCATCATCATTACCTATCACTATTCATAACCATCACTATTTAATCTGATGCCGTCCCATGACCCATTGATATACTTCAATTTTCATTGACTTACGTTGTCAGTCATATCTCTATTATCTCATAATATCTGACGAGACAACTATACATTGACCTTTAATTCTTATACTTTCTTGTTTTCTCATAAATGGAGGTGGGAAAAGAGCAAGCCACAGAAATAACTGACTACTATCAGCGCGAGGTTCATGTCTCTGTCGAGGAGGCTTCCTTTACTTCAGGACAGGTCGGTGAGAGAAAATTGATGGAACTGCGTTTGGTCTGTTTTTTTTTCGAGTTCAATATTGGCGGCTCAAACTGGTCTTCAGTGAAATGTAGCTAGAACATAGAGCGATGAGATAATTACTCAGGCTAGGTGAAAAAAAATCTTGCATACAATTGAAATGAGTAATATGTTACAGTGTTAAGAATTGTTGCTCGCAAAATGTTCCCCTATTTTTACATAATAACTATAATCATCATTGATTGTTTAAGTTTCGTAAATACAGAAAATTGATGCAATGATTCCGGCGGATTTGACATCGATGGGATAACTTTTCTCGCAATAAATGAATACGCGGAATCGCGCTTTAAGAGCTCCAGCTTTCAAAGCGAAGGTAACCTGCCAACGCCTTGTAGTCATGGTCAAAGTGAAGCGTGTGTGATCATATGAACACCTCCTGTACATTGGCCGTATCCCTGATAAAACGAACGCATATTTTTTAACCCACGCGTGCGTCGAAGCATGGCAAGACACATTCAAGAATTGAAAAAAAAAATGCCATACGACCTAACTAGTGCAGATTACCCGCAATACCTCGGGTTTACTTGCCAAAGAGTTTTTCAGGGCCAGCATTCAATGCTCCCGAGTAACCGACGCACACTACAAGTAAAAGCTGGAAAGGCTAGCTCATCTACAAGCCCGAATTTTGATTTTTAGTGAAGGAGGCCAGGGATCCTAGCATAATCGCGACAAATGCAATCAAGAGACTATAATTTTCCAGTTATTTCTGACAGCAAAAAGCAGATTATAGCGCCCTGTTTCTCACTGTACAGAAGTTGAAGCGTGTTAAATGATGGAGACTTGGAGCCTCGCAGAATATTCAGCATGCTGCAGAGGACAACCTTATTTTTATACAATGAACATGCTGCCGCCGCAAAAATATTGAGCAGCAAGCAGGAATAAAAAACGCAGCGTCAGGTGACGCGTAATTACGGGGAGTGAGAAAGGCACTCGACGTCGCAAACAACTCTGTTGTTTCTAGGAATAAACGTCTTTCGACTAATCTTGTGAATCCATTGACTCGTGCGCAAGCCGTCACGCTTGCCTTGAGATATCATGAATACCGCATAACCATCTTCAGGTCGCTTGCTGCAGTTGTACGCGCAACAGCACGGCATAGAGCTTGCACGCTGCAATAAAAGCACAGCGCGCAATATTCGCTCGCCGAGACTAGGGGAAAAATGGCGCGAAGGAAAAAGAAAACACAAGGAAAACGCCGGACGCGCGTCGGTTTCCAATGGCAACGGCAGGGAGACCAATCGTCGCTCAGGAAATCGGGCGGAGAGCCATGCCTTCAGCGAAGGGGCGCGCAAGGGGCGAGGAGGAGGCGAGGAGGTAGCGCGGCGGCGGCAAAGTTCAATCGTTGGCGTAACTTTCAAAGTATCAAGGGGCTTTAGCGCGTGGGATGCGAGTGCACATCAGAACGGGTCCTTCAGGTCCCTTGCATCAAATGCAGTTGCCACGTATGTAAATCTTCATCTGCACTTCCGGAGTGTTCGTGCTATCGCTGCAGTTCTCCTGCCCACTTGGCGAACGACTCCACATGGCAAGCTCGCAAACGAAAGTGTCGTCGGTGCGGCGAAGTGGGCTATTTGGCATCTGTCTGCAAGTCGTCTGATCGTTCTAGTGAAGTGCAGAAAGTCGAAGATGATTCTTCCAGCAGTGCTGCTATTATTCAGGTCTCTACTGTTCGTCTGCAACCTGTTGCTTTGCCAGGCAAACTTTGGGATAAGCCTGCTATTGACATCGTGGGCCGTTTCGACCAAGCTCCTAGTAACTGTCGCTTTGCAATAACACTCATTGGCTATTACAGTAAATGGCCGGAGGCTTCTTTCACAACTGCCACAGTTCAAGAATTGCTTCTAGGTACATTTGTTCACGAGGATTACCCTGAATAAATAGTGTCGGATCACGGACCACAATTTTCATCCTCGGGGTATACGTAACTGCTACTCTTCAGTTTATGACCCTTAAGCCAATGGACTTGTAGGACAGTTTAATAGGGTTTTCAGGGCATATGCTCAGATGGCTCTTTGCGAGCGACGTGACCTACGTACCGCTATTATAACTGTGTCTACCACTGTGCGCCACATTCCACGACAGGAATCGCACTAGCCATCCTAGTTCATGGCCAGATGCCTCGCATAAGACTTAACGTTGTGTGCCTGCCCGGATCAGTGCTTCTCGACTGATCGTACAAGAGCACTGAAGCTTTATTGCCAGTGGCTAGAGCAGAAGCAAGCCAAATATAAGCTTTATGCAGACCAGCGAAGTGGAACCAAGCACTATGACTTTCAGATTGGCGACTATGTGCGAGTTTGCAAGCCGATTGTGTGAGGCAAGCTGGCTGCTCGGTTTCAGAGCCTCGAAGAGTTGTTGAGCGAATTGGACCAGTCTCACACCTGCTGGATGATGGGCGAGTGTGGCACTCGTCCAAATTATGAGCTGTTAGAAAAGCAGTTGTTCAGCGCCAACCTCCGCCCTCAGCTCTGATGGCTCTCCCCACTAACATTTTGTTGCCCACTGACTGCACCCGAGTGTCGACCAGTCCACTACCAGAAACGCAGACCAGAGTACAACCTCGCATAACCCCAATAACGCAGGTGTTAGCCCGGGAACTTCCTCATTCCTGGCTTTGCCCGACACAGAACTGACAGACCCCCCTCAACCAAAGTGTGCCTCAACAGCAGCAACTACTACTCCTCTTCCTTCTCCCCGCAGAAGTAAATGTGAAAAGAAGCTTCCCGCAAGGTTTAAAAGACTGTGATGTATTAGAGGATATTTAGCCATTTGCCAGCAAGGTTTTTTTGTTTTTTTTTAAGTGCGGTGGAAATGTGATGAAGACGGTGTTGTTGACGGTGTTGTTGCACATGTGTATGCAAGAAAACTAGGAAGTGAAATATAGAATGGCTGGAGAGTAGTCAATTGCTGCATTGCTGTCTTGTCTACGCTACAAGTTGCATTATGTTTCTTTGGTTCGAACCCGGGAGCTTCAGAACAGTAGTTGGTTATGTAAAGTGTTGCTCAATTCAGGTATAGGCATTTGGTAGGAATGAGCTAGTCTTTTGCATATATTACATAGCCCTTCTGGCCTTTTGTGCATATTGTCGCGCGCAAGATAAAGGGATGTTCCTTACTTTTGCTAACCTTCAAATAGTGTCGTGTGGTGGCTGCATGGTGACTAGGACAGTGAATTACGTTGACCAATATTTTTCATCATGTCGCAGTCACGATTTTGTACGAGCAGACAGAAATAGCTGAAGATGTTTGCACGGGGCAAATGACATCTATGTTCTCATTTACCAATTCACTTGACCGGTTATCTTACGCCATTGTCGAGAGCGAGCCTTTGGCGTAAATCGCTCTCTTTGCCATTCTCCTGTGAGACCAGAACAAGTACACAGTTAATGTAAGCCAGACCACTCAACTTCTACACACAAACGATCGTTATAGGCAGGCACTGCATTGTGTATCCAAGGTGGTGAGGGAACCATGTTCCTTGGCTGGAGTTGCAGAGGCGCTCTATTCAGCGCACCTACTGGAGGAATAGTCGAGTCTCCCCATTTTGGGCTGGAACTGACCTGCGACGCTATTTATTAGGACTACTTTCCACCAATAAGGTTATCTGCTTTTACTTCAGGTTTCCATGAAAATAATTAAATAGTGCTCCTTTGTTAAGGCGCTACACTGATCAGCTCCCTTTTTAACAGTGATCGGACGTTCCAAGAACCTAAATGGGGAATGTTGCATACACATGCATTTAAATTACTTAGCATTTAGTAAACATGTTTATTCAGTCATATTTTTTGACCTACTATGTCTAAATATTAAAACATCCTTGCAGCCAGTGGAATTACATTTTTTAATCAATAGCTTTATGGGTTGAATTCATGATCGAACCGGACGAAAAGCACAACAGCTGTATACATTCCAGACCAACTTGGGCTATGAAGACACTGTAGGGGAGGGCTCTGGATCATTTCGATCACCTTTAACTTCTTTAACAGGTACTGACTGTGCACAGTACACGGGTGCTATGCTTTCTGCATCAATTCAAACACGGCTGCCACGGCTCAAATCACTGTACCCTGGTTCAGTGGTTGAGCATCTTAACCACCGAGCCACTGTGGCGGGGTAAAAGTAAAAAAAATAAGCGTTGACTTTTTTCTTTGCACACACCATAGTTTATTTCATCCATGTCTCTGCTGTAACACCCTAAGTTTACTTCACTTGACAATAATGAATCAAAAGCCAAGACATTTGTGATAGCCACAGTTGCTTATGCGCCATAAAATCCCATATATATAGACATTGAAATTCTGCATATGGAACTGCAACTTTAAACCCAAGCTCTAAGGCCATCTTAGCCCATGCAGTGCTGAGGGCACTGCTGCCACCCAGTCAAGTGATCTTGCAACTTTGGTGACAGGTTGCAAAGCTTGAACAGTTACTGTGCACTCCTAATGCACTGTATGCAATGAATATGGCGAAGGAAGGCGAGAGACGGTGGCAGGCGGGCACCATCTACAAAGCTATCCGATAGCCCTTTTCGGGCCCTGACAGAAAGAACACTTTCATATAATGCCTCCTTCCTGGTAAGCATGTGAAGCTCTCATTGTTACAATTGTTTTTGTTTTTTTTCTTTTGAATTATGTTTATGAAGAGCAGTACTCTCCCCCATTTTTTTCTTTGTGCCACTCTACCGAGAGTACCATAATGACAGACCCTGATTCTCTGCAAGAACAAAGAGTAGAGTTGCCTGGCACTTCCTATGATTTTGTTACTCTTCAGAAATGCTTGCTTTTGTCGCAACGCCCCGTCTACTTACTCCCTTGGCTTTGGTATCTGTGACAGCACCTTTTGCATGACATTGTGGCCTATAAGGTTTGACAGCAGTAGTCAGTAAGCCAAGCACAGATTCCTCGTGAACTTTTACTAAAGCTTTCGTAGCACACTTGCTGCATGCAGGTTACCTGCATGGTTGGTCAAAGGACCCCATGCCTTGGGGTGTGCAGTTAAGCTGCACAATGGGGAACTTGTGAAGCTGCCAAAGTTTCTCAGGGAAGCAGACAAGACCATCCTCACCTTACATACATCTTGAGCTTTGGGCTATTTGTGCCTCATAAAAGAGTCAAAAGATTGTGACCTATTATATACATTCTGCTTCATAAAGTGCTTTTAAATGGCACCTTCGTTTCTTAACAAAGGTAGGACTTTTCAATAACCAAGATAAAGCAAAAAAATTATGCCGAATTCAAATTTACTGCAAAAGCATGGGGTAAATAAAGATGTGAGGTATGTCTGATGCCGTGGCCTTTGTCTTCAACTATTTGAGGATGCCTCTTGCAGTTGGCAGGTGACATGAACAGGTGACTCCTGTGACGTCACAAGACCGCACGTCATGGTGGAATCGGCAAGTGCTGCTAACTTTAGCTTCGCCATTGAGATGGGAGGGTGAGATCAGAATCGCCTTTTGAGTCCCAGGCTAGACATGCTACCCTAGGTCACACAAGCACATTCATATGGCTTGGTTAAAGTTGGGCTTTATATCTATGTCACTCCCGGCAGCTTGAGCAGCATACATTACGGCCCACCTCACAGCATGCCTCTGGCAGGTGGCATGGCTGGCCACTTTTCGGCTGTTTCTGTGACATCATCTGTCTTAAATTTACCTGCCTTTGTGTTTGCTTGCATTAAATGTGCGTGTGACATCAGCAGTGACATATGTTCTCATGTGGTTTAACCATGTAAACTGTCCTGATCTTCAATCTGCTTTAAAATAGCAGGCCTGGTCCTTTGTGGCAGTTGTCAAATGCCGAGAAACTTGCGCTAAGCGATACAAGGAACAGCAGGCAAGAAGATACAAAGTCATCTACATATACCTTATATCACGTATATCAAAATAAACTACGCCAAACTAGTGTTCTTGCTTGCTTTATTAAATTTCCCACATTAAAAATTTTTTTCAGGTGTATATAACAGCAAAAGAGCAGCATTTCTTCGTTACAGTACAGATCTACGTATGATCATTTTTGCATTAACTACACTTACATTGAATACTTGGGCTCACAAAAAGACTGAGGTAGACCCTAAGTTCCATGCCGCGGCGACCCCTTTTGTGATGGGTAAACCAAGGCGCCCTTGGGTTGTGCGATGTCAGTGCACGTTATAAAACCCAGGTGGTTGAAATTTCTGGACTATTCTACTATGCTTTGAGACGTTAAACCCATTAACTAAAGAAGTAAACCCCAAGTGATCTTTCTTTACCCACACAGGAGTAGCACATTATACGGCTGAAAAGAAAGTTAACTGAATCACAGAAAATGTGAGCGCATACAGCTGTAGGTATAATAATCTACTGGTAGTAAATTTACTGCCAGCTGGTTCTTAAAAGGACATGCATGTGTACACATACTGCTATGACAGGAAGCACACTTCTAAGCAGTAATAATTTTTTTTTAGTGCCTAAAGCTTTGAATAAACATGTGCATGTCTTTTGAGTGTCCTGCATATGCTGACGAGCGTGCATACTACGAACATAGCATAGAAAAGCTCTCCCCAGTGCCTTTAACAATGGGCATTGTTTTAGGTCTCTCAGCCTGCCCTAGGCAACAGAGACTCACAACAAACTTTTTATTTACGTATTTGAAAGACATTGGACTTTTAGACAAACTAAGTTCACCTTGAATGTCACACTGTGGCATTTTTCACGCTGTGAACTCTATAAGCACATTTATCAGACTATGCATTTCATCATTTCATTTTATACCATGACTCCACGATGCACCTTAGAACGCACTTAATGGCTGCATTTTATGTCCCTCTTCATTTCTTTTAATCTCCTCAGGATTCTTTTTTCATCGTTACCCCCCGAATTCCCCTTCCTACACAGAGTAGCATGTCAGAGAAATTTAAACGGCTAAAATCTCTGTTCTTCATTAAAGGGTCTCTCTCTCTCTGTGCATACCTTTTGACCTTGTGGCCAGCAGGCACCACCACAACACTTTGAACTCGCACAGAGAACATACTTTTGTCGGCATAAAGGAATTTTTCAAGCTCACAAGACTTTTAGAATAAAAACAACCAAAGTAATATATATGTCTCTTTGTGTGCATTCTTGTGACAATGTACCAGGCACATGGACTCTTGTGAAATTGCTGCACCTACTGTCCACTGCTGTACATTTAAACACCCAGCACACCAATCCTGTTTTGATCTGTATTTTTTCATGTTTTCGAAATAGCACAAGTGCACTGGTCCACAGTCAAGAGATGTGTAAGAATGCCCTTCCCGGTTGAATTGAGGCCTTTTGTAGTTACAGAGTCAGCACCTGTGACTCAAGTCCCAACATCAACTACAGTTGATGTCATGACACATAAGCCAAGGTGGGGCTCATTTCTAGAAGAGTCAGTATTTTAGTCCACATGGGCATGCCTGCTACGAGCAATGATGAATATGTTTTGAAAATGCCCAAATATTGCAGACAAGAAAAGCATGCTCTGCAAAGTCTGCATTAACCGTGCCCATGACATGGACGAGCAGGGTCATGCTTTTCTAGTGAAAGTAGCAAAGGACAATTAAGCTCGGCTCAGTGACTACTTTTATTTCTTGAAGTACTGGGGAAGGTGGAGGTGTTCTGGGTGAAAACAACATATATGAGGCAACACAAGCAGAAGTGCTTTTAAACTGATGAAGAAAGTATACTGAAGTTCTTTTGGACAGCAATAGAAAATGAATTGACTGGTTCTGTTCAGAATTTGTGGTAGTAGCACAGCACAAAAGGGTAAACAAGGATCAATATATTTCTAGCATCATCCTGACATTTCAACAACTCATTTGGCATCCTAGACAGTATGACGAAATATTTACAGCTATATGAGAAAAGTTAACATTTGTTTATATTTTACGAATTAACAGTTAACTAAAATGTAAGCATGTACAACAAGGCAGTACATGAAGTCCCGGCAGCCCATGACATGAACTAAAATACAGTGATGATCATCTGCCCTGGTGCTTCTCTGCAGTGCACAAGTACAGAGGGGCGAAGCATACACAACAAACGGTGTGCTAGCATGCAGGCAGGCTGTGCCTAAGACAGCTGAAAGCAACAACGATGCACTTACATATGAAGGCCAGTTCTCGGGAAAGCAACATAAAAAAAAAAAAAAAAAGATACTGCAACAGCGAGTAGCTCTCACAACAAACGGTGTGCTAGCATACAGGCAGGCTGTGCCTAAGACAGCTGAAAGCAACAACGATGCACTTACATATGAAGGCCAGTTCTCAGGAAAGCAACATAAAAAAAAAAGATACTGCAACAGCGAGTAGCTATACGGGTAGCTACCGCACCAAATTAGCATGTACTACGTACTACTAAGTACAGCACTGCACACTTGGAGAAGACGTGACCGAAGGGGCTGTATCAACTCGCACTGTACACAAACCTCGCAAGTACACACAGTGTCCCGCTTGTATCCCAACGGCGTGAAGAAACCGGGAGCACAAATGATTGAAGTATCTACGCGCAAATTTTACGATAAATGACTGATGCAATAAATCCACTGTGAATTCTTTTTATATAACTTTCAGTAATGCTAAGAGAGCCTTACCAAAACAGTCAATGCGGGAAGTGTTCTCAATGTGGTAATGGTCCCTGGAAAGAGACATGACACTATAGAGGCTAGCACATTTGACTAGCCTCTATATAGTGCCTAGAATATCATCTATAACTATACTATAACTACAGTGCGCCGCCATTTGTAATACGTCCCGCAGTGAAAGTAGCTTGCAGCAGTGCCGCACTGTACCATTTGTTGACAAAAAAAGAAAAAGAAAGCAACCGCAAATGAAATATTGCACTTAAAAATTAAATTTCAGGCTCTATAAAGGTCCGCATAGATGGTGTGTTTTAGTTTTCGCCTGTCAATTCTGTTATACCATCCATGGCTGCAGCTGAGATGGCAGACGACGCGGCCTGGGAGACACGAGAACACCATACACGAGATAGTATACAACTTCGAGTGTCTCAGAGAATTGCAGTGAACAGGACATCCGACCTAACGACGCCGAAGCGTAGCTATATATTATCAGTAGAGCTTCCGTGTAAGCAATTCTAGGTTATATGAAATGCGAATCACACTAGGGTCGCGGTAGTGCGCGCGGCCTGTTATCATATGTGCCACATATATTACAAGTGAGACATATGTACCACAGAAAGAACAGGGTGCTCGCATTTGGGCGTAACAGCTGGTTGAATATATTACGAAACGAGCTGTGGTGATCATGCAAAATAATAATAAAAAACTAAAATCTTTATTTAATGCATGCGGGTTGAACTATATAGTCACGCGGCACATATTATATCTGCCGAATTTTTCAGCGCTGGAAAATATTTACTTACTGCCCCATCTCAATGATTTTCCAGGTACGCTGTTTTTGAAAGAGAAAAGAAAAAGGAACACTGTAGAATGATGGAATGCAAGGACGTCTTCAGTATACAAACAGGGGGCTTCTCTGCATGTCAACTTATGTTGCTGTAAAGCCCACCCATTATGATATTTTTTTACAAAAAAGTACCCGATATCCTCTTCACTGGCTGTGATGCTGCATCGTGGGCGGAAGCCGGCAAAGCAGTGATAGGAATTGGTTAATGTAATAAAAAAGATCCATGTTGAAAATTTATAACTTTTGCTACAAATATATTCTACAATTTAGCTCAAAGGACGGGATTGCTGCACATATTTTGGTCATGTTAATGTAAAGTGCTTGCTCCGCAGAGCGAACCGCATGCAAAGGTGATGACAAGACCTGTTTCCGCTCATAGATGCATGCTTCATCTATGCCAATAAACAATGAACAAGAAGCAAATCAGCAATTGCCAAATAATTCTTCAGCTGGTAGCAACATTAGAATAATAAAACTATTGTGTAAGTTGTATTATTGTTTGTGTTACATAAGTAATTATCTGATCTTTTCAATGTTATAATTATTATGTTGTTATAAATTATCAAAGAATATCATTATGTTGTATTATAAACATTATTTAACATTACAAAGCAAAATCCCTTTGATATAGTCTTCTCTACATCGTTATGCACTTTTTCAATAATAACTGTAAAACAACATAATAAAAATATACTTGAAGCAGTGGGTTGCAGAATTTTCTCCCTGTCTCTTACCGCGAAGGCTTCTTTAACTAACAGTACTTTGCAACTAAATCTCTTAAATTCTGCCTGCAACAGAGCGCATGCACAGATATAGTATTTTGTTAGAAAGGTTTGCTTACTACCCATTCATCACTACCCCGTGGGGCACCCTTTTTTTTTCTATTTACACAAACAATAAAGCAGAGGGCTCTGGCTACTCATTTTCACCCACTCATATGAATCACCTGGTCTGACATTAAGCATTACGTTAACATATCTACATAATATCACACAAACACAGTCAGTACACTAGCATATAAAACCAAGTACTATATAGCACCTCTTAATTATGGCCTAGTTATTGTATGCTTGGCTCCATGCATGGTATCGACGCGAGTGCACCGAGTTGTATATGTTGTTTAGTGTTGTGCAGGATCATATATATGTCACTATATGACTTGTTGGAGTCACTCTAGCTAAAAATTGTTTAGCTGTTTGACTGGAGATGTAAATTTTCCATCTGGAAACAAAAATACTTTTCAGATGGATAGGTAGTTCAATAATCCAGCCTGAAAACTGTCATTCTGGCAGGAATATATATAGTTTCCAGCTGGAAAGAAGTGATTTCCCGTTCAAAAACCCAGCTGTAATTCAAATTATTTTAATTCAGTTCATCTAATTTATGCTGAACATTTCATTTATGAACTCTCGGACAAAAAACTGCAGAGACAGTTTAGGACGAGGTAAGGGAGGCTGCAGTGACAGAATTATCAAAAGTTCAAACAAGAAGTTTCTAATGAAGAAATTCAGCCTTTTCTGAGTGCATGCACTTAATGAAAGATGAACCAAAGTACCGACAATATGCAACATTACTATTCCTAAAATAACATAGCAAAATGCACACAAAATTCACATTTATAGGTTCAGTGAACCAGGTACCATGCAATGCACAGTAAAATAGAAAACACAGGCCCCTCTAGAAATATTAAACACAAAACTTTGTCACAAGGTTGATATTGGAAAAATACAGTTTATTTAGTAGAACTAGCACTGTACAAGTTAAAAGACTGAAGGAGGTAATTAGTTTGGCAATGTCAATTATCATCTTTTTTTCACAGGTACAAAATATTAAAACAATGTTGCCCCTGATTGGGTTATTAAATTGCTGACATTTTTCATCATCAAAGTGCAAATGATAAAAAGATGGTAATAATAAATTATAAAGAAATAATATAGAGAGACAATTTGATGCTGAATGGTTAGCTCTGTTGAAGCTTGACAGTAATTGTTTATGAAACAAACGGCTTTTTTTTTTTCTAGAGGCAGAAGTGCACTGATGTCTTTTTTTTTAGTAGTTGCCTTCCATACCAGCATGCAATAGTTAAGGTGGGAACAGAATATGACATGGTAAACTTGATTCTGGGTCTGAAAGAGGGCATACCTACAACAGGAGTTTTTTGGATACCTGTTCAATATGACTATCCCATGTCAGCTGACTTGAGAATATACACCTAGGATTTTATGCTGTATCACAACGTTTATTTCATGACTTCTTAATTTTAAATTGAGGCTTGGGGAAACATGTTTGTTTTTAGGAGCAAATAAAATTCCTTCGATTTTAGTTTCATCAATTTTTAGGCTGTTTATTTGGTAGTTCAAGTAGTTTTTACAGTGCACTAGCCGTTAGCCATTTCAAACATATCAAGTTTATTAGTTGAGCTAAAAAACAAACTTAAGTTGATGCATGAGATCATTTATATATAAATTAGATTTAAGAACAGCCCAAGAATGCTGACTTGTGGAACATAGGTGCAAATCCCTCTAACTGGCTTAAGGAACAAATTTCTAGTTCATCCCAGTTGGATAACAATGGATCCCCAACTGTAATTCAACTGCTATTAACTGGAAATTTGTTCCTTAAACCAGTTAGACAAGGTTTTCACCTGGCATAGCAAATTAGAATGATAGCCATTGATGTGAATGTACCGAGTTCAGCCGGTTAGATATGATTGCAAAAGAGCATGGACACTATAACAATCTAATTTATTAAGAGTCACATGGCATAATAAATAAAACAAAAATGCCAAAAGTGAATATGTCAGCCTTAATGTTGTAACCACAGAAGGGCGGATTGACCTGCCCTTTCGAAAGCCATGCCAAGATTTTGATAAAATATTGTGCTTGACTATGTCGAGGTGGCTTAGAATAACCTTTTCAAGGCCCTTGGAAAATATTCTTTCATCTTTTATATATGACCAAAACTTTTCCTTATTTCATGTCATTTAGAAAACTTCCAGATGAAATAAGCAACTATAGAGGTTGAAAATTCTGTAAACATGTAGTGCTAACAAATGTCAACGTCGAAGCTAGTGTACCACAAGAAAGTATGATACACTTACGATTCATCTGTGCGATGGCAAAGAGGGAGTTAAAGTGGCCCCAGTAAAAATAAAAACAAAAAAAAAAAAAAACATTGGAACCCCCTGGAATGTCAATCGTACTGATGCACTAAATTTTTTTCCAATTGGAATTTTCCTTTCAAGTAGGCAGCCCAATTGGGCTCAATGGGTTCCAGTTGGAATTCATAGGAACCCACTGGAAAGTCTACTTGGAACACTTGATTCCATTTGAAAATCTCATTCCAGTAGGTTTCAATTTGATAGGTCACTTGGATCCTGCAACTACTTGTGCAAAGTAGTCTATAGAGTGCCATCTGTGCATAACTATAGTATTAATCAGATCATATATGTTCCAAATGATTACTCGGTTAAATGAATCTTTACCAACTGGTTAGCCCACTTTATCAAACCCATATGCACACAGTGAGACAATTACCATCTGAGTCCAATTGGTCTGGCCAACTGCACTGGGTGTATCCATGGGAACATTTCCATATTTCACAAAGAAAACAAACACAATATTCAAAATAACAACAATCAGCAGTCAACTTCTGGAAGACAGAAAACTGGACGAGTTGGTTTGGATATATGACTATCAGTAGCTTAACCTGTAAAACACAATTCTTCCTCTTACTATCGCTGCGCCTACAAAATTAAATGAAATAACTTCACTCGAATGGCAAGACTGGCCCCAGCATGAGAGTAGGAAGAAGTATGTTTGCTATGTGTATGGAATCTTGTGTTATATAATGCATCTGTGTACAGTATTGCATTTCTTATGCGAGACGTATGCTTGCCTGTACTCCTTGATATCCATCAAGCATGTTTCTATGCAAATTGTAAGTCAGTCAACCTTTTGTCCCATTCGGTATGTTCCGTTGGACCCATTGTATGCAATGAGTGTGACCCATTGTATATATGTACCATTGGCACATCCCATTGGACCCACTGAGTGCAATTGGTCTCCCCCATTGGCTGCAATGGGTTAAGTGTCAAAAAACACCATTGGTTCCAGTTGGAAAATTAAATGGTTACAGTTGAAAATATCCAATTGGTCTTTTTTGACTGAGCTCGTATAATGCAGGCCCTGAAAGCATTGATTCAGGTTGAATAAGTACTAGTACTAGAACCCCTTATAGTAAAGTCACTCGGACCAGCAAATTTCTTTACTATATCTGCTTATCAGAGCTGCTGAGCCTAGTGGTAAAGAGTTTAAAAAACTTTGCTTTTTGCTTTTGCGTTTCTATAGGTATATTTTAATTCATGGGAAGTATGTCGGCGCGGCCAGACGCACTTCAAATTTTTGTCAAATATGTATTTACTATAAAAGTGAAAAAATTACAGTTGTCTGCAGAAGACGAACTGGGACTTGAGTTTTCATTAAATGTAACCATGAGCTGTTTGCTGTAGCAAGTTCTATGCTCAATTCAGTTCAATTGGCTAGCCATTTGGTCTGTACATCAGATGTCAGTTTATTTTCAAGGTGAAGTTAGCAAACAGGAGATATATATGGCTTGTTTCTCTTCACTGGTACTTGAAGCAACCACAGTCCCAACAGTCTTATATTTTAAATAATATTTTCCAAGTGCTGTACTGGAAGCTTCACTTTCAGAAGACTGCAAATATAAATAAAGGAATTGCAGTACTCAAAAGCAGTAGATTACTGCTTCATGTCTCCTTATCCATAAAATGAATGAATGAATGAATGAATGAATGAATGAATGAATGAATGAATGAATGAATGAATGAATGAATGAATGAATGAATGAATGAACTTGACCATAGCAGCTTGCAGTTGGTAATGTTCACGCCATAAACATTTCCACCTGTCTCTCCTCCCCCTCCCCCCCTTTTCACCCGTGACGGCAAGTGTAAGGCACCACTGTGCCTATAGCTGACACAACAGTGAGTGCTGCTGAGCGCTTTCAACTAGTTTTGAATTTCAACCACCTTGCACCATCTGTCCCTTCGACGGACCCTCGACGCCTCACGTACCTTAAATTCTGCTCGGAGAATGGTTGTGACTCAGCGACCGCAGACAAAAAAGCCACCACTCTGTAGCTTGAAAGTGAGTGACCCAGGGCAAAAGCAACATAAACAATAAAATGGCATACAAGGGAGCTTGCAAACAAAGCTATCGAATTACACGGCAATATGTATATATATATATATATATATATATATATATATATATATATATATATATATATATATATATATATATATATATATATATATATATATATATATATAATGGAATAATAATGTTGGTGTACATCAACCATACTCACGACAAAATGCAACTTCAGTGCCCTCAGAGATGGGGAAAAGAAATCATTTACCCTGGAAGTATATTTATTTACCAATTAAATGAGGCAATGAGAACTACTTTAGTGCCTGCAGTGTCTTGCATAATTTATTCTTAAGGGTGGCAGAACCAATTTATCAGTGCATCGGGTGAAGATATATTTCTCTTTTGGTTTTAATTTAGCGAGGGACACAAGAAAAGCAGCTGCTGTGGGAGAAGAGAACCTCAGATAATATACTAGTTGGTATTTAGAGAGGACATTAATGCAAATAATCTTATATTTAAGAAGACAAATCTGCTGTTATGAGCTGTATAACTGTCCCCGACAATTAATCTAATTACTTTCTTTTGAAGCATTAGTAACTTATTAATGTTAGTGCTTGATGTGGTGGCCCAGACCAAATGGCAATAGTTAAGATAAGATTCGAATATTGTGTTGTAGATTATCAACTTTAGATTTGGAGAAAATTCTGAGACATCTGCAAAGGACGCCAACAGACTGTGACACTCTCTTTGCAATATATGTAATCTGTTCTGTCCCTTTCATATGTGCCTCAAAAATGATACCCAACGATTTAAAGCTGTAGATATTTTCTATTCTGTTATTAATTTTTAAGGTAAGTAAAATGGACATTGATAAAGTTACTTTAAAGTTTAAAAGTCAAAAGAGATGTCTTACTATTGACAATTTTTTAACAAGTCCATTTGATCTTAACCGTGACTGAAGAACAATGTTTCCTCTTTTTAATAGGTTACTTATATATGGACGAATCAGTAAGAAAAAGCTTTTATCATCAGCATACAAAACATATATAACGTCGAAAACAAGGTTATATAACTATATCATTAAGCATTAAAAAGAAACAGACCCAGAAGGCTACCCTGGGAAGCTCCACATTGTATAGCTCTTAAACTAGGCAGAATTCCATCAATACAGACAGCCTTTTTACATTGACTCAGATACGATCGAAACAGAATAAGAAGGGAGCCGCGGATGCTGTACCTTTCAAGTTTATTAAGTTTTATGATTGAGGAGATCAAGTGCTTTACTAAAGTCTAAAAACATACTTAGTGTTGTATTCTTACATTCAGTACCCTGAAAAATAATTTCTTTTTGCAGCAGCAGAGCAGATTCAGTGGACCGTCGTTTGCAAAAGCCGAACTGACTGTCATTAATAGTAAGAGTGTTTTTTGAAGAGTTGTCAGTTTTTTTTAACTATAACTAGAGCTTTTGAAGAATCGGATAGAATGGATATTGGTCCATAGTTAGATATTTCTTTCTTATCTCCTCCCTTAAAGATTGTTTAAACCTTGTCAGACAGGAATGAACAGCTCAGAAATGATGAAGACACAATTCGTGATTCCTTTTCTTAAAGGAATGACCAGACAAATGAGTGCTCATCTTGTCGTTTGTTGCTATATGTGCCCCTATCCATTTTTGTGTGCTGTCATCCCTTCATACAACACAAACATGTTCAATCTACTACATTAATGAGCTTCATTTCTTGTCATATGGAACACAAAATTTGTTCTCAAATTGCTTCATATCTTCACATTAACACATTCTGGCGGTTGAGCTGACTGCTGTATGAGCCACTATAGCATCAGGGTCTTTGCTATATCAGTTGTTGGTGATGACATGGTCCTGAAGATGCTGTCTAGTAGCTGAATGGGCACTTAATGAACATGTCTTGTTGCTTAATGAAAAAAAAAAAAAAACACTCTAAAATAGCTTCCATCCCTCCCTTATCATGTCTTCATGCAATTTTTTTCAGTTACAAAATTTTTTACATCTAGTGGAAGTACCTCTAAAGAATGAGGATGTGGCTACGAATACAACCAAGTTTGATTTCAAGTGAAAATCAGAGCCTTGCATGAACATGGCGTCACATTTTGCTATTTCTGTCTTTTAAAAGGCAATAAATGATAAATGCGAGTGGCAGTCAAGTGCTGCAAAACTACACACGCTGCACCTTCACTTCTTGCCACCGCTGCCTCATGCTTTCTGCTGCACAGTGCTGGGAATGTTCCCCCGTTTCTTCCCCTTAACTATTTCTTGGTACACTTTTACTCTCCTTTACGCTCTGAACGGACCGCGCCGCTTCCTTTCCATGTTTGTAGACAGCTTTTTCCTTTTTTACCCTACGCGCTGCGTGCTTTCCCTCACGGCTCCAAGGCCTTTGTAAAGTAGGCCTCTTCTGAATACTGCTAAGTCTGGTGGTAAAGCCACTTAAAAGGACACTCGGTGTTATTTTTGTCTTGAAATATATATATATATATATTTTTCCTCGTGATTTTAGGTAGTACGCGGGCGGCGATGTCATATCTTTGGAGTCGTCGCCGCGGCCAGGCCCACTTTACTATAACCGATTTTTACCAAAATTATCTTTACATAAAGGGGGGAAAAAGTACAGCTTTCTATGGAAGATGAACTGGGACTTCAGTTTCACTTTACTATATCCGAGTTTATTACAGCGGGGTTCTACTGTAGTTATATGCTGCATCAAGTGGTGAACAAAGCTCAGTGTTTCTAAATGCATCCATGAGTTACCAATTAATACTATCGATATTATCATATACATTCTGTCAGAATCAGTAAAACTGTATGCTGCAGAACATGCATAGTACAGCTAGTGAAGTGAAACTGCAGTTCCATTTTGCCGCCTATAGATAACTTCAGTTTTTTTTTTTTTTTCATTTGATGTGCGTATGTCTATATACTATCCACATGGTAAGTATAAGTATTATAGCGCTCCAACCTGATGGCTCAGTGATTGGGTGCTCGACTGCTCTATTGAAGAATATGGGATCGATTCACGGCTGTGGAGACTGCTTGGAGGTGTCCATGTGCTATGCGATGTCAGTGCACAAATGGTAAAAATTTATGAAGCCCTCCACTACAGCATGTCGCATAGCTTGAGCCGCTCTAGGATGTTAAAGCTCATCCCAGACGAAAAAAAACACTCATTTCCTGCTGGATTATGGAACCGTGTACCGAAATTATCCAACTAGAAAACTGTGATTTCCGGCTGGGAAAAAGCAATTCCAGCTGGAATGACATCTATTTCCTGCTAGATTATAGAACCAGAAATCATGCATGCCCAGCTGGAATTTTGAGATTTCCAGCTGGAAAATTTACACCTCCAGTCAAGCGTTTATCTGGAATATCATTTTTTTTCCAGCTGAAAAATATGGCCGTCCAGCTAGAAATTCAGCTGGAAATATGCTTTTCCAGCTGATATGGGTACGTTAGAACAAAGTATACTAGGTGTCTATTTTCATGGGGGATAACCGACATAAACCTAGTTACTAAGGGCAATTTTAGTACACTCAAATTAATGTGCTTGATATGTGCGCCACCTTAAATGTGTGTCAAATTCAGCTGCCTATGAAAACAGCTTGTATTAAATATATGTGGGTACAATGCAGATGTTTTAAACATTAAATATCTCAGTTTCTCTTAGGCATGAAAACGTTCAACACAGCATGCCTCTCCAGGGCATGTAAGTTTCAAGTTACATATCATTAGCATAATCGCATTCACTATACAGCTAGGACAAAGGCATCTATAGTTTTTCTCCAACTAACCCTCTCCAGTGTAAACTGCTTTATCCCTACAAGCTATCTACTTCACCAGCCCACCTGGCTATCTGGGTCCCCTTGTTACATATCTTTTTCTGTAATTTATTCCTTTACAACTAACTGTTGGATATCTTGCCTTTGAGCTCCTGCTGGTTCACTAATCCACTAGGCTCTCTTCCTACCTTTGCTGCTGTCTTAGATTCTATTTCAAGCCTTTTTGAAGTTTCTATCTCATCAATGGTCACAAGCAAGGTATCATACACTTGCTCTTGGAGGCATATCGATTACCAGCTACTAGCCCTGATTTCAGTGGGAATATACTTGCCAGATGCACTACACTAGCATTACAATAAAGGTGCAATAGCTCACATTATTATTTTAGATACATGATAAGATTATCACTTAAAGTCAGGGGGGTGTCATTGTGTCCAAGAACCCTCATCAGTTTTTACGAGAGGTCTGAGACCCCCTGCACTTGAATATATCCGGTGTCCAGCACTGCACGAATATGAAGCAGGTGCATCCGTTTGGCAAAGGCCTTTATTGCCTCATCGTTGTCGTCAACCAAAGTATCACACTTTTGCGGCAGCTCTGATCGGCCGAGACAGGATGACATCATGGAGGTCTCGACCAATCACAGAGCACCACCACAGTATGCACGAATGCGTGGCTTATATGGCCATATGGCAATCAATGACTGTTTACTAATCAATTAATGGCTAACTGCAAATAAATGACTTATTGTTTATTTCATTACTAATTACACATTAATGCCTAATTCATTCATAATTACTAATTAATGCCACACACCTGGTAAAATCAACCACACAACAGTAAATGTAGAACAACTGCAAAGATACAAGGAGCGCGATCTCGTCGCTGCCAAGCAGAATGCACTGAATAAATGCACTTGCAGAATGTGAAAGAGTAGTCACTCGCTTTACTTGTAGCAGCACTCATCGCTACATGCGCAACAGTCGCGTAGCAGAATGCAGCACTCAGGCTTTCGCCTTTCATCACTTTAGTCGCCAAAGTGTCCTCGAATTTTATTCTTTTCAGTGGCAATCAGAGAATGCTTATGATTGTTAAAAAATTTTGCAGCAAGTTTTTGTAAGAATTATTACTTAATTTTAGTAAGAATTCGAATTTTCTAAAACCTGTGATGAAGAAAACAAAAGTTAGTCCCTTTACACAGAGGCTGGAACTAATTAAGGTATTTTCACATGCCATCTCTTCGGTTTTGCCGGTTCGCACTGTGTTTTGGTACTAGCTGAGCAAATTGTCAATATGCTCATGCAATATTATTCAGATGATGCACTTGTCACTAGACAAACCAAGCTGGTAGCTGTTACAATATTTTTTGCTAATTTTCATTGCGTTCACTTGAAGTGTAAAAATTATAGCATATATATTTTTTTCTTAGTTGATTTTACATTTAATGTGCAATTAAGATTGTACTTTCTATATAAAGTGCTTTAAAGAAATACTGCATATGTTACAAGTGCTGACACTTTGTTGTTTCACTATAAGCTGCTTTACATCACAGATCATCGATCATGCTGGCAGAGTGCAGGGATCACTTTTTCAGGTGCATGTCATAAAATGATCACAAAAACCTCCTTAATATATATATATATATATATATATATATATATATATATATATATAATTTCTCTCATTTAAATAGAAACATGTGCAAAGGCCGCCAGCCCTTTCTCTCACCCTCTTAGTTCCTCCTCAACAATTGCGCTCAAATTTCTAGAGTCTCTGATAGAGCCAGACTTTAAGCACTGAAAGTAATTCATTCATTTCAAAATTACTTTTATTAAAGTGACTCACTGCTGTTTCTATACTTCATACTATGTACTCCCGGTACGATGCCAAGAAAGCAGTAATGACATGCAGCAAGCCTGTCCCACAGTGATCATGATAAGCAAAAAAAGACAGAATTGAGTAGAACTACATGTTCAAGGCCTCAGACCTGCCCTGTTTCTCCGGATCACAACCATTCTCTAAGCAGAAGGTATACATCTAAGGCGTTGAGGGTCCATCGAAGTGACAGATGGCGCAAAATGGTAGAAGGTCAAAACTAGTTGAAAGTGTGCAGTAGCACTCACTGTTGCATACTGGCTATAGGCACAGTGGCGCCTGGTTACACTTGCCATCACGGGCAAACAAGGGGTTTGGGGGAAGAGACAGGCGGAAATGTTCACGGCGGGTTTGACCACGATTGTTTTTGTTGCCATTGTCTTATATTTTTAATAGCCTGTTCTGTAGGAAAAGGGGAGGGAATAGTCTTACTGGATAGAATTTGGCAGGAAGATGAGAAGATGAAAGAATGTGCTCTAGTGTTTGGAGAGGTTTTGTTCACAAGCTTTACTTATTTATATACAGATGAAATCCAGACAGTAATTAGTGAGAAGGAATTTGCTCTGCGGAAGTAATGGTAATGTCATTACTTTTTGGGAGCAGTATTTAGCAATTTCATTATATTTTTAAGGCTTAGCAAGTAATTGGTAATGTAATTTAATTGCTTTTGAACAGTAACTTTGCCAAGTGTGCTGCCAATTTACCCCAGGATAAAAGACACCAAGTGTCTATTAGGAATGAAATAGATTAAGACATGCCAGCTGGACTTGTGAATGTAATCAGGTAGCTCAAATGGTTTCTCTACTTCTGATTGGCACTTACTTCGGAACATTCAATTGGAAGGCCCTGTTGAACATTCAATAAAAAAATGTTACAACTTAAACTGCTGTGTAGTTTGCATAATTTCTATAACCACACAAGTTGTGATTAAACGAAATAACTCTGACTCCATGGAGATCTGCCACTGAATGCAAGAGGAGGGTCCAATGGGCTAGGCCATTTCAGGTCAGTGCCAGCAAAATAAGCATTAAAACTGGAAGCCTTAGCTGAACTATAGTGCCTAGCTGAACTGCCTAATTGGAATGTTCAATTTATTCAAACTGGTGCTTCGAGTCTGTGCCAAAAGCATATTTAGAAATTTTGCAACTGCGAACCTCAACTGAAAATCATTTTTTTCTTGACTGCCCATATCGCCCATACCATACTGCCCATATCGCAACTTTCACATAATAACAAGTCAAAAGACGATGCCACTGCACTGACTTGAACAAATCTCTGAAAGATGGAAACTATAGAAGTATGGGCGGGGAGGCTCCACGAAAACTGCTGAGTTAATTGAGATACAGGGCACAACTGCACCTTCCAAAAACAGGAGTTTGTATTATGTACCGTTTTTTCTGACTTACAGATTGATCAGCAACACTGCTGAGCCATAATGCAAACCCAGTTCGCGGTCATACATATATAGTTTCATATAAGTACCAAAGGCAACCAAAGCAACCTCGAATATTCCCCAGCTGTTGCTGCCTGCAGTTTCTTTCTGACAAGCGATATTAACCGGCCATACAGCCTGTATTTCCTGTCTCTATCAGATACAGTAAACACTGAATTATTAATTGCAAACGCGTAGCCTAGCTGACTGCAAAAAAGGAATTCGGAGGTAAATAAATGCAGTGCCATAACGTACAGCCTTAGAGCTATGGAACAGAACACTGCACCAACTGCGCATTTGAAGGCGGAATACTTTCGGCAGAACAACGAGATAAGCAGCCCACGGGGAGCCTAATTCCCTTGCGTCGAATGAAGCGCACAATGCACAGCCGAACCCGAAGCCCAGAGCGAATTGCTCTACACGAGAAAAACTTCGTCTGCAACTGTACGTCCCAATCAAGCGCGTCCAAACTCCGTGCTTGATTGTAGCAACCAAGCGCGGATTTCTCAAATCCTGGAGATTAGCGAGGAGGATTTGATATATGAGTACCCGAAACGCTTCGACTGAAATAGGCATGGAAATAAGCCATGAGTACAAGTGCGCGACCAACGCTATGACCAACGCGCCAACGCCGCCGATACCTACATAAGTTAAAATTATTAAGAAAATGAACAATAACTTATTTTAAGCCACAATTTTAAGTTATAAATAAGTATTATAAATGTTTCACTTGCTGTTGCGCACATTTTTTCTTTTGCTTAGTTTATGATGACGTAGGGTGACGTATTTTGTGCGTGGCAGCAGCGTTTTACTGGTGCCACGGTGCGTGTCACCAGTCTCCGCCTATTGATGCGCTACCCCCCCCCCCCCCCCCCCCTCCCCCTTTAGAGTAGTAGGGTGCCTCGACGCGCGCGCCCGGCGGAGTTTTAGCAGTTTTAGTACAGTGCTGGGGCCGAATTACGGACTCCGCTCACAAGTTTGTGAGCGTGACGTCAAAATTACGAAGCTGTGACGCAGCCTTGAGACGTCAATCGTGACGAGTATGCGAAATCGTCCAATTACCAGCGACTTTTAGCGTGGCTCCGCCCTAGTAGTCCCGAATCCTCGGCAAATGTTGATGCCACAGTGTGGCACAAAACTGAGCAGGGACCGTCTCCTAACTTTTTCTAACAGGACGCAACTAATACGCAATAAATAAAACAAACAAAGGTTTATTTTGGCAAGATACTATTTTTAGTATTGATTAACATTGAGCTCAAGTTGAAGCGTTCTTAGTTTTGTAGTTATACTTGCTATTAGGTAACTTTTGTTGCCGCGAGGGTGCGCGGGCGGCGTCATGGCGTGCACATGGCGGCCTGCAAGGAAACAGCTGATTCCCAGAGAAGGTGCTGCTTTTTTTAGCGTCGTCGGTAATCGAAGTGCCGTGCAAGTACCGCGAGCATGCTGAAAATCTAATAGAATGCAGTCGAAGTTCAGGGCCTGCAGCGATAAAATTTCATGGAGCGCTTGACACGGAAATAGACAAAGACAACTTGCGAAGGTGTTTTCGGTCGGCGCCTACTAGTATCGATGAGAAAAGTGCTGAAAGTGCAACGTGCAGGCTCCGTGGTTCTATTTGTTTCTCTTTAGGAAATACAAAACGATCGTGAAGCATGTAGTGTAGGCCAAAATGAAGCTCTGTCCTTGCATGATCATCTGTTTGTATGTAGCTGGATAGTTTAGGAAAGAACATGATCATGGGAATGCTTCCACCCCTGCCGTGACTGAACCCGAAGCCTTCATTCACTGCAGTGCCACCGTGACAGGGCTTTCGATGTAGCTTTCGTTGTAGTGTGCTCTGTATTTTTTTTTTATTTGTTCTCATGACTGAGTTGCTTTGTTTTTGAGCGATACCTTCTGCCCACACACCATTTGCTTGATGCATATGTGATGTTTTTCTGCGTACGCTACAATCACTGTGAGCACTAAAACTCGCAATATTATGCATTCAAGTTGTCAGCTTTACTCTGTTTAGCATTAAGCAAATGCTTTCTATGCGTCCTAACAGTATATGCAGGCCTGTAGTCCTGGAAGGTTCACTAATGGAGACTACCTTATGCAAACATTGTACATAGCACTACTTGTGTCATGTTTCTGCACTGTTAAGAGCCATACTTTGTTTCCTGCTTCTGAAATGGGCCAAACCTATGACAACTACTATGCACGCCTGTAATCATTAAGCAACTATTATTTTGTGTCATGCCTCTGAGTCGCAGTTTTATGCACAATACTTTCATTTCTTGTTTCTGAAGTGTGTCAGACCTGCGATGAGTACAGTGCCAGCTTACAGGCTCTAAAAAATTATTCGTGTATGTCTTCTCTGTGTAGCACAATCGTGCAGCACGTGCAAATAACTGCCTGTTGGTTTCGCTGCTGCATATTCAAGCGTGTGAAACGCTGCAGGAAAATAAAGGGGCACAGTTGATACACGTGCTTCTAAAAAACTTCTGTGAGACTTTCCCATTCCGATAGGCATCACAATTGCTGCCTCGTTGTGAAACACTTTAATTATGTACTCAAACACAGGCACACACACAAACACCAACATGCACGGTTGCAAGCAACAGTGAATGGGGGGGGGGGGGGGGGGTACGAAGACAAATTTGACTTGACAGATGAGGTTCGAGAAGATTCATCATTATCACAAAGGTTTCTGGCACAGACATGAAACGAGAAGGCGCTGCACTTGGCTGCCTGCGATGAGTTGGTCAGCTACGTGTGGTATATCATAGCCGATTGTTGTGCTGGCATTGACGCCGCAGCTGTTGCCGTACCATGGGCAGCTGTGCCAGCCAGCTCTGGTGGTAGGTTCTGTGGAACAGGCTAACATGATTCTGCATGGCTTTTCCCTAGAGGTATGCATGGCAATAGTGATCCCACTTCCAAGTAGCCGGTACACAGATGTGACCCTTTCTTGTCCAAGCCAGCAGCACCCTCCTCGTCTGCAGGCAGGAAGACATCCAAAGAAGTTATGCAACACGGCACATGTTACACGCTCTGGCTGGTAGAGGAGCGTCTAGTATTTTTGCAAGCACTGGAAGCGGCTCTTCAGCACGCCTACGCAGTTATCCACCATTAACCTTGTGGAGGTGTATGCCTTGTTCTATAGCCGTTATGGAGAGTCCGGACCGGGATGCCATGACACTGGCAGCCATGTCTCCAACAGGTGCCCCTTTCACCAGCATAACCGAAAATGGCACGATGTTAAGCACATTCTTCGTCGTTGTCGACCTCAACAGCCTCATAAACTGACACAATGGAAGAGTCGCATCAAGTAGCTCATTGCCAGGTCTTGCTGATGATGACATTCATGGGAGTGCAGACAATGAATGATTGAAAGTTTCAGCAACACTGCTGTAAGGACAGCCTTGCACTTCATATCGGTATAAATGGTGCCCCATTCCTACTCAATACAGGCATCAAACACACGCATTCCCATATTCGTTTCTTACGTAGGCATTTCAAAAATGTACGACGTGTCTTACGTTTCAGCTTTTATAAAAGCCCAAGAACGGCAATACATGTGAGGCATGTGGAGCCTACCGTAACTTATCTTGCAAAGAGCAGCACGGCTCACTGTCGTGAATTCGACGCCTCGCAGAAGGCCTTCCTCGGCCTGTGTCATGCCTGTGTGCAGCCGAGAAGGCCGCCAGAAGAAAGCATCATGCCAAGATACCACGTAGGGAGGTTCATGGCCCAAATCATGTCGGCATCTCATATCTGAAAACAGGGACATCACAAGGCTACTCGTAGACGCCCGATGGGCCGTCGACAAACCCGACGACGCCCGGTATGCTGCCGTGACGAAGGAAGCCTTTCTTCGCCGCCGCCTTGCTGCATGCCGTAAACGCTTTTGAAGTGTCGGCTGCGCGAGGCCGATGTTCGCCTCGTTGCCAGTAGCGGTTTGGAAGCCACTAGGAGCTCGGAAAAAGCGCAGTGCACACATTATCTGCCGCCACACAGACAGCGCACTCGGCCGCACACACCTATCTCAGTTCGTCGCGTCGCACAGTCACTGTCCTATATCCTTCTCGAGTAGCAACATGCGTCGAAACATCTCGCCCGGCACGTCAAACAGTCTTCGTACACCGTCCTTTGCCGATGATTGCGTCGGGGCGCCGCCGCTACCGCCTCACGAGAACGCCGGCCGCCGCATAGACCGCCGCCATTTTTCCTTTGTGAGCGCGCTCACAAACGAGTTGTGAGCGGCTCGCGTCGCTCACATCCCCCGCTCACAATTGGCCCGTAGTCGACGTCACCACTTCAAGTGTGTTCATGACGTAAACAGCAGACGTCGATGATGTAAAGGACGGCCACTCCCACCGTTTTGCCGCTGGCCAATAGGAAGATTGTGAGTGTGAGTGTGATTGTGAGTGTGAGCCGTCTGTAATACGGCCCCTGCGCTTACATGGCGGATGGCTTTGTTTTCTTTCCTACTGTCCGGAGGCGAGTGACACCGTGGGCGAGTGTGCGTTTGTATGCGATGACTGCTACTTTACGCTCAACAGGGAATCACTGTGTGGTGATTGGTTGCACAAACAACTTTAGAAAGCGGAAACTGTTGAAAGCAGAGCAGTGTGATGTGCACAACCAAACGCGCCTGCAATGCGGTTGTAAGCTTTTTAAACTGCACCGGTTCCCAGTGGACGATGAGCAACGACGCGCATGGATTTTAAATATCAATCGGAAAGATTTCGTGCCCAGTGAGTCATCTCGCGTGTGTTCCGAACACTTTGTTGGTGGGGAACGGACTGAAACAAACCCGATACCGGTGCTCAACCTTGGCTATGAACGAAAGACGGTCTGCGGCGTCGTCAATACGGTTCTCGTGACAACAAAAACAAGAAAGGTAGGCGTTGAAAAAAAAATAGGGGCGATTTAGCGTGGTTACGTACCGAACGCTGGCATTTCAATTTTCACTTCGTTTTCGGGTTGCACATGATCAATTAACATACGGACCATGATGATGTGTGTTATATGCTTCTGTATTGTTCTTATTTCAAGGTGTGCGGGTATGACACTCAGCTGCTGACCTGTTACAGACCTGGCTCAAGCACCAATGATGTAAGTTCAGTTTAATACCAGAAAAACCCAAGAATCATCTTATCCTCGCTAAGCTAAACATTGAAAGGCAGAAAGAACATAGTGTTAAACGAAGATTCTTTTGCTGTCCAACACCAGAGGCTGTGCAATTTGTTTCACATTTTGCGGTGTGCATGAAGTGTTTGGCATTTGAGGTTTTTCTTTTTTTTTTCTGATGTTCATGTCACTTTTCAGGCAGGTCGTAGTGGGACGACTGCATGCAGTCGTCGCTTTGCTTTTTTCTCGAGGGTTGTCAGGGATGCCTGCACTAAGTGTAAGTACAAGGTGTGCCAATGGGTCTCCTAGCCGTTGCCACATTTGCTGCAGAGTCAATGCAAAGTTAACAGTTATGGTAAATGTTACCAGGTCCTTGTGCAATGTGTAGTGCCTACAGTGCTGCAGTGGCATGCATTGTACTTTTCTCGAGTTTCTGGATTTTTTGATGATAGAGCTTCAGCCTTTCAAAGCCTCACTGCACAACTCTTTATTGTGGTCCTTGTCTTGCTATCATCATCATCATCAACCTGATTATACCCACTGCAGGGCGAAGGCTTCTCCCATATTTCTCCACTTAACCCGGTTCTGTGCTAGCTGCATCCACTTGACCCCTGCGAACTTCTTAATCTCATCCGCCCACCCAACTTTCTGCCGCCCCCTGCTACGCTTTCCTTCTCTTGGAATCCAGTTTGTTACCCTCAGCGACCATCGGTTATCCTCTCTTCGCACTACATGTCCTGCCCATGTCCATTTCTTCTTCTTAATTTCCACTAGAATGTCAGTAACTTGAGTTATTTCTCTGACCCACTCTGCACGCTTTCTATCTCTTAATGTTACCCCTACCATTTTTCGTTCCATAGCCCTCTGGGTTGTCCTCAACTTAAGTAGAACTCTCTTGGTTAGCCTCCACGTTTCAGCCCCATAGGTGAGTGCAGGCAAGATGCAACTGTTGTATACTTTCCTCTTGAGCGATACCGGTAAGCTGCTAGTCATAATCTGCGAGTGCTTGCCAAATGCGCTCCATCCCAATCTTATTCTTCTTGTTATTTCCTTTTCATGGTCCGGATCTGCGGTTACTACCTGTCCTAAGTAGACATATTCGCCTACTACTTCCAGTATTTCGCTACCTAATGTAAACTGCTGTTCCTTTTCTGTCTAGGTCATCAATCATTATTTGCAGTTCATCCCCCGAGTTGCTTAGCAAGGCAATGTCATCAGCAAATCGCAGATTACTGAGGTATTCTCCATCTACCCTTATCCCTAGCTGCTCCCATTCCAAGTCTCTGAATACTTCCTCTAAACAAGCTGTGAATAGTACTGGGGAGATTGTGTCTCCTTGCCTAACACCTTTCTTTATGGGAATTTTGTTACTTTCTTTATGCAGAACTATGGTTGCTGTGCAGCCACTATATATATCTTCCAGCACTTTCACGTACGGCTCGTCTACCCCCTGATTTCGCAATGCCTGCATCACCGCCGAGGTTTCAACTGAGTCAAATGCTTTTTCGTAATCAATGAATGTTATGTATAAGGGCTGGTTATATTCCGAGCATTTTTCTATCACCTGATTGATGGTATGGATATGATCGATAGTAGAGTACCGTTTCCGAAACCCTGCTTGATCCTTTGCTTGATTGCAGTCTAAGGTTGTCCTGATTCTATTGGTGATTACCTTAGTAAATACCTTATACGTAACAGACAGTAAGCTGATTGGTCTGTAATTTTTAAGGTCCTTAGAGTCCCCTTTCTTGTGAATGAGGATAATGTTTGCGTTCTTCCATGGTTCCGGTACCGTCGATGACACCAGGCACTGCGTATACAGGGTGGCCAGTTTTTCTAGCACGATATCCCCCCCGTCCTTCAGCAAATCTATAGTTATCTGATCCTCTCCAGCTGATTTCCCTCTTTTCATAGTTTCTAGTGCTTTCTTGACCTCGTCCTTCGTCACTGGTGGAACGTCTGACTGTTTTTTCCTACCGCCAATCTCATTACGGTCGTGACTACTTTGGCTACTGTAGAGATCTGTATAGAACTCCTCGGCTACTTTGACTATCTTGTCCATATTAGTGATGACGTTGCCCGCCTTGTCCCTTATCGCATACATCTGGTTTTTGCCTATGCCCAATTTCTTCTTTACCGCTTTAAAACTTTCCCCGTTTTTTACAGCATGCTCAATTTTGTCCATGTTATACTTCCTTATATCGGCCACCTTGCGCTTATTGATTAGCTTTGATATCTCGGCCAATTGGATCTGGTCTGTTGGATTGGATTTCATACTCTGGCGTTTCTTAATCAAATCTTTCGCCTCCTTAGACAGCTTACCGGTATCCTCTCTAACTATCCTACCGCCTACCTCTACCGCGCACTCAGTAATGATATTTCTGAAATTATTGTTCCTTTCCTCTAGGGTAATGTCGCCATCCTCAGTTAGAGCTGAATACCTATTCTGTAGTGAGATCCTGAACTTTTCTGCCCTCCCCCTCACCGCTAATTCGTTGATGGGTTTCTTTCTTACTAATCTATTGCGTTCCTTCTTCAGATTTAGGCTAATTCGGGACCTCACCATCCTGTGGTCACTACATCGCACTTTCCCGATTACCTCTACATCCTGCACAATGGCGGGGGTTGAACACATTATGAAGTCGATTTCATTTTTAGTCTCTCCGTTAGGACTTTTCCATGTCCATTTCCGGTTCTTCCGTTTGCTGAAGAAGGTATTCATGATTCGTAAGTTATTGCGCTCTGCAAACTCAACTAGTAACTCCCCCCTGCTATTCCTAGAACCAATGCCATAGTCACCTACTGCCGTGTCTCCTGCCTGTTTTTTCCCTACCTTGGCATTGAAGTCGCCCATTAGTACAGTATACTGCGTTTTTACTTTTCGCATTGCCGATTCTACATCTTCATAGAAGCTTTCAACTGCCTGGTCATCATAACTACATGTAGGTGCATAGGCCTGTACAACCTTCAGTTTATACCGCTTATTAAGCCTAATTACGATGCCTGCAACCCTCTCATTAATACTATAGAATTCATCTATATTACCCGCTATATACTTATTGACAAGGAAACCTACTCCTAGTTGTCACCTCTCCGGTAAACCTCGATAACACAGTACATGCCCATCCTTCAGTACAGTATATGCCTCATTCGGCCTCCTAACCTCACTAAGCCCTATGACATCCCATTTCATGCCCTCTAGTTCCTCTAACAGCACTGCTAAACTAGCTTCACTAGCTAGGGTTCTAGCATTAAACTTTGCCAGGGTCAGTTTCCAATGGCGGCCTGTCCAGCGGAGCCAGGCTTTCTTAGCACCCCCTGCTGCGTCACAGGTCTGACCGCCGCCGTAGTCAGTTGTTCCGCAGCCGCTGGTGACTGAGGGCCGGGGTTTTATGAGTTTTATAAGCCCCCTTTATCAACTTGTATGTAATACCTATATATATGCTATCCGCTGCACTTTTTTTTTTTTGCTTGGCTCTAGAGCTAAGCTTTTAACAATTATGCAAGGTCTGCTACCACAAGCACTGCACTTCAAAAAGCACTTCAAAAGTCATTGTCGCTGTCTATGAATTGCGACTGGGAACGCCTGTTTGGTGGCTTGATCCCACCCATCGCTTCCAGATCAAGCTCAAGGTCATCATCTGAGGAACCATCCTCTGACCCCTCATCTTCACCTTCAAGGTCGAGGTCAGAGTCTGAATCGAGCATCTGTGTGGAAAGAAAAAAACAATACTGCATTAACAACAACTCAATGAAGACAAATACCCCCCCCCCCCCCCCCCCCTCCCAGAAAAAAAAAAGGAAAAAAATCTCGGCAGTTTTGGAATTTGTCAAACAGGCTTTATTGCAAAAAAACAAATTCTGTTCCAGCTTTCTCTGAGAGAGAACTAAAGAGTTGCAGATTGCAATACAATACAGAACAGAAGAGAGCAGGAGGCACTAAGACTGAACTGCGACCTTCAAATTTTGAATACCACAGAAATGAACACGTGAAATTCAATAACTGTGCCAGCAGTGCAAAGGTGAACACTTGTAGAACTCAAATGCATTGTTACTGCTGCAATAAGGTTGCAGTTAAATTCAGATGAACACAGGACATGAAGCATAAATTTTGGGCTCGAATGCAAAACTGTCTGAAACTAACCTTAGAATGCAACCATAGTAAATATGGTGCAAATACATGGTACCTGCCCAGCTTGATAGATTACACTAATGCTTTCAAAGGAATGCTAACTCAAAACTCTCCATGTTGTCTATATTTAAATCAGTTTTTGCAGGACTCTTGATACCAGCATAGAAACACAGGCATAGACTCTGCAGTAAAAGGGGATTATAGGTTTGGTCAAAAGTCTTCAGGCTGTGAGGTCAGCTGTCCAGTGAGCCACTTACAGCACCTGCCAAGTTGGCAGCTGGCTGAGGACGGGTGCCCTGCTCACCGATCAAAGGTTTTGAGCTTCTGCGTTGTCACAAGTGCCCAGTCGACAAGGCTCAAAGGTGGACTGCGTGACCTTAAGACATTTTGCCAAGACTTGAGTGCGTTCTGTCTTGAACACTACTGATTAAAAAGTACTTGTAGCTGGGCATGCTCGTGTGTGTTCAGTATGAAAAAGGAGCGCAAAAAAGGTACACGACACAGAAAGGGAACGGGACAAGGCAATGGTATATAAGCACTGTTCTCCAATTAAAACTTGTTGCAAGTATATAACACTTGTGCTGTTCCCTTTCCAAGTCCGTGTATCCTTTCCTGTCTCTTCCTTGATCACCATCATCATCATAATGGTGGTAATGATCAAGGTGCAATTATTTTCCAAGCATACTAACCCCAAATCATAATAGGGAGTGTGGGGGAAAAGAAAAGTATGTTAACATTTTTTCAGTGCACCCTTTCAAAATGCAGGTTTTTGTGTTTGTCCTCGTGTGGGCAACCATTAGGCGTGGACAGTAGCTTGGCCAATGAATCTGTGCTTGTGGGTAGACACTTCCAGAACCTACCTTGTCACCCCCTGCCATGGATCCAAAAAGCAGTCTTCCAGCAGCTGCACGGCTTTCAGAATCTGCATAGGCAGGCGCAATGCATTTAGCAGACTTGTTTCTCTATCTGCAAGCATGCTACTGAGGCATGGAATTTTTGGAGCAAAATAATGGAAGACAAATTTTAATGGGGGGAGGAGACATTACATCACTCAAATTCGACCCATGCTTTATTGACTGAGAGAGTTTAGGTGCTGTGCAGTCAAACAGTTCTTGCCTTTTATCTTTTGTCATTTACTCGAGGATTCAGGCATCCCCTGTATCATCAGGATAAGCTAATCAGTGCAGTGATGATTTAATACAAGTGATAAAACAATAAAAAGCCTGAAGTGCAGTTTTTCTTCTACAGAGAACATATTGGCTTAAATATTAAAGTTCCAAGCGGGCCGCGGATTCATATTTTGTCCTTGCAATTTGCTTGGCTCGGTCTGAGACTCTGGGTACAAATATTTTACCGAAAGTGTATTCCTCACATATGCACAACAGTATCACACAGCAGAAATTTGAGTGCAGTAGGCTGACTAAAAAATTAGCTCGAGGTGAGCACACGTACATCCATTTCTCAGAATTTGTTCCTCTTTTCTAGGGAGAGAGATTGCAAGGAATTTCAGAAACACTGTTAGATGACAGCAGCAGGCTACAAACTTGGGTCTGTTGGTGAATGCTGCGTTTTAATACTGAAGTGCCAAACTTGCGGCAATAGCAGCATCCTTGACCTGTTGTCCCATTCTAGCACTATTCTCACTTCTGTAATGTAACTACTGTTCCTTTGGCTGGCCTTTGTCCGGCTAACCAATGCCCTGTCACGTCTCCAGTGACATTTTAACCAAGCTTAAAAGGCAAAAATAATCTTACCGGCAACATCTAGGCCTAAAGCATCGCTGAACTCTTGCTTTGCGGCCAGACCTTGGTCACTTGGGCGGGCTGCAGTTTTCATCCTCTGCTCGCGTACCTAGAAAATGAAGCGAGCAAGTTTTTAAACACCGCGTGCTCGTTTGGAACGTGAAAAAGGAAGGTTTCTGTTTGTTTCAACAGCCGAACGATTCATGGCTGCAGTATTAGAGGTCAGGTCTTCCGAGGCGTGCAAGGATAAAAATATATTGTCTGCCTTTTCGTTCATTGTGATTTCAGTACTTGAGTAATCCTACATTTATTAATGTCTTGCACATCATTACCAATAAAGAATGCTCGACCAAAACTGGGTGCCCATACACCATTCAGTTAGGAAACATCACGCCGATAGTGACACATACTGGGAAAATTCCCACAAGCTAACAGATTAAAATGTGACATTTTCAATGAGCAAATGGCGGCATCAAGCCCAACTGGCATGCCAATTTTCAGTTTTGCCACGCTGTGTTTTATCTTACCAAGTCGCAGGCTAAAAACAAAACTTCTTACAGCAAGCTCAATCTTCTGGGCCTTTTCAAGCTCTTCAAGCTGTTCCTCCAAGTAGGCCAGACATCGTATCTTGACCACGTATGTCCCGTAGACCAGGGACAGCTCCTCTTCGATCCTTTCGTACTCGTCCATAAATGCAGGCCTTTTGGGGAAAGCAGAGACATGTGGAACATTACTTCAGGGCTCGCTTCAGATAGGCAAATTTTTGACCTTCCTGTAGCTGAAGGTCCTGTCTTCAGGCTGCATGCCATCTGCCTTACACACAGTCCACATTATTCTAGAGGGACTCTTATATAGTAAGAAGGCAAATTTCTCTCATAAAGCTACACGTGTGAAATGTGGTTGCTCACGTCAGCAGAATTCACTGGTTGGGACTAACCTGACTGCACGAAGGGTGGCGAGCCTCTTCTGGTTCCGTTCCAGTTCAGTTTTTTTCTTTTCAATCTTGACTTCGAGGTTCTCCTCGTCGGATGCCACTGACTCAATGCGACGCTGCAGCTCACTTGTTTGTTCCTAGATAACAAGGAGGAGAAACCAGAATACCAGAGGAAGACAATTTTGGAAATTATGTACGGAACGATGACAACTTGAGGCCACTGTAGCACTTAAACATGCAACCATGACACGCAAGTCGGCACTTTTCGCTACTGTGAACTGATGGGTGAGCTGTCACGATAGCAGTGTGAAGAAGCTCTGCATAGTGGAGTGCTGGCTCAGGAAACATACACACAAAGTGATTTGTGCTACATGTTCTTTATTCAGTGTACAGTCATTCTGCGCTGTTAGAAGGGAATGACAAAAACGGCGTTTACAGCGTTCGTCGTTCTCTTCCAGTATGAACCAACCAGCCCGACTCTACCCTCTTCATAGATTCTGCACTGTGTATTTGAACTTCTGACATACACTAGGCAACAGGTGCTGTTGACGGTGAAGGGAAAGCTAAGGAGGCGGGGCATCTATCAGTAAACTATAGTAAACTCGGATATAATGAAATGAAACTGAAGTCCCAGTTCAACTGGGACTTCAGTGAAATGAAACTGAAGTCCCAGTACATTTTTTCCCTTTTAGAGTAAAAGCATTTTTGAGAAAAGTCGGTTCTAGTAAAGTGCATCTGGCCGCGGCTACAACTCCCACGAAATGATGTCGCCGCACGCGCTACCTAGGATCGCGAGGCAATTTAAGAAAAAAAAAAATTGAAATAACCCTGAATGTCTTTTCTTTTTTCTTAAAGGCTTTACCACCAGTCTCAACAGTGCTCAGGAGAAGCCAACTTTACGTAAGCCTTGATGCCGTGAGGGAAAGCATGTAGCGTGTAGGGAAAAAAAATAAAGTTGTCTACAAACATGAAAACAAGGCTGAGCGTTTCGTTTAGAAAGTAAAATAGAGTAAAAGTGCTGTGAAAAATAAGGAAGAGAAGAAACGGCCCAAACATTCGCAGCACAAAGCAGTGGTGGCAAGAAGTGGAGACGCGCCATGTGCGGTTTTGCAGCGCTTGCCCACTGCGCACATTAATCATCTGTTGCCTCTTAAATGACAGACAGTGGAAAATGATGCCGTGTTCATGCAATGCTTTGGTTTTCACATGAAATCAAACTCAGTTGTATTCGTAGCCAAGTTGCTCTCATGCTTAAGAGGTACTTCCACAAGATATAAATAAAAAATCTTATAATTGAAAAAAAGAAAATGGCATGAAGAGACGAAGAGAGAGTTGGAAAGTGCTTAAGAGTTTTTTTTTTTTTTTTCATTAAGCTACAAGACGTGTTTAGTAAATAGCCATTTAATTACTAAACAGCATCTTCAGGACCATGTAAAGATTTTTGCCAGTCTCAGTGGCTTTATTATAAATGGGTTGTACTGTAAATGTGTTGTTCTACCAAATATTTTAGTTGCTCTCTACACAGTACAGTGGCGAGTCAGAAAGATTAACACGTTAATTAGCATCACCGGAGCAGCGAAAATCCCACCTCATGGCTGGCCTGGCGTCATTCTTTGCGAACATGGTTTTTGGCGTGCTCATAACCGTAGTGCCAAGCGTTATCTTTTTCTCCAGAAACACGTCACCAGTGCCAACCTTTCATGCTCACAAGTGTGTCTTCACACTGTCGTTGGGGCAGTTGGCGCCATCTGTGGAAGCTTCTTATAACTATGTGCCACAGAGACCTCTTATAGTCAAGGAAACTGTTTTCCTGACTTTCAACGTTAAGAGATGCCAGATATGTTACTGATATGCGTTATGTTGAATACTGGCAATATATTGTGCTTAGAGAAAATTAACAACTGTGATGGGACCTTTATTCCAGCTGCGTAAGAAGGGATGGCTTTGGCTCTGCAGCTTTAGTCCCATTTCCAGAAAAAGTAGTAACACAGTATAGCCTTGAAGGGTAATGATGCTGCATGCTTTTCTGCTTAGCTGTGCATTAGCGCAAATGTATTTTACTTGCACTGTTTGTATGCTTGCTATCAAACTTATATGGAACATGATTTGTACAACCATATTTAGTTTCTTCATATGAAGGGTAAGTCTGAATGGTGCACTGTGTAAATCGTGTACTCATAATTAAGCTGCACACATTATGCAGCAGCCTTAAAACCATTGTAATCACACACTCATAATTATGCTGCTGCAAAGAAGGCAATTTTTTTTTTTTTAATTTTTGATACCTTGTTCCATAAAATTCTGATTGCACACGTGCACAGCTTGAGAAAGACAGCTTCAGCAAACATACGGTAGATAAAACTGTTAGCCCAACTGTATGACAGGTATATAAGTACAAACTTACGAGCACAGCCTTGATGGCATCTTGAAGGCATTTTTCTATGTCCGTAATCTCCAGCTGCTTTGACAGAGTTGCTGTTCTAATCTCCTAATAAGGAACAGAAAGGGCGAAATCATACTCGGTGGTGCATTTTTCGGGCCATAATGAATAAAAACTTGAAATTGCTTTCTGGTCATACACACCGTCACCAGTATGCTAATTTTTCAGTTCAGTACACGGACACACACACAGAGGTGACGGTGCTCATTTTAGTGTTCAAACTCATTCATGAACCAATTAGTTTTATTCATCATATCTTCTGTCCCAAGACAGGTTTCTCTCTTTTTTTTGAGCCAGAATATCGACTGCATTTTTCATTGCTGTTATACATACTCCTAAATTCTTCTTTTTTTTGCTACATAATAGTATGCCATCCACAGTTCTTTTTTAAAAAGCTTTCTTTCCAAGTTTCAGCCGTAATCACTGGCATTGGCACAGTATATTAACGTTATCTTTTTTTCATTGTGATAATTTCACATGCACCCATTATCAGGCTTGCATTTATTTTTGTCAATATTTATTGCCTCAGGGCATCAGTAGAATATGAGATGAAGGATGAATGAATGATTAAATGAATGGAAAAAGGTTGGCTGATTTTATGAAGTCCAGAAGTGAGCGATGAAGACTTGCATTTCATTTCCCTTCATATAATAGTGGTCGGTTTGGGCCCCGAGGTAGCAAAGTAAAAGTTCCTATAGTCTTCATTCGTGTATTCTCCAAATTGGTTTATAGTAGTTCTTAGTTTATGCTGACAAATAAACGCTCTTATATAGTGTCACGTCAGTTCCTTTTGAAAAAGTATCCTATTATGTACCTTTAGCTCGGCTTCCTTGCCAAGGTGGTCATACAGGATGGCACCCTGTTGAGTTATTTCTGAGGCCAGCTGTCGTGTCATCTTCAGGTCTGAAAACTATGAACAAGGATGCAATAAACGTATGTGAGGAGGCCTTTAACCTGAAAACTATGAACAAGGATGCAGTAAACATATGTGAGGAGGTCTTCAACCTGAAAACTATGAACAAGGATGCAATAAACATTTGAGGAGGCTTTCAACCTGAAAACTATGAACAAGGACGCAATAAACATGCATGAGGAGGCCTTTAACCTGAGAACTATGAACAAGGACGCAATAAACTTGTGAGGAGTCCTTTAACCTGAAAACTATAAACAAGGATGCAATAAACATATGTGAGGAGGGATTTAACCTGAAAACTATGAACAAGGACGCAAGAAACGTGAGGAGGCCTTTAACCTCTCAGATCTATTGGCAGTGCTCTTAGCAAATGGCAGCATTGACAAAAATCAGAGGGCCTAGCTCACCTTAGAAGCTGCATCGTAGTTGTGTATATAAGGCATGGCAACTGGCAGACCAGTGTTGCCGGACTCCTCGTCTCCGGCCTTCGCTCGCATGGCATCGTACAACAAAGCAGTGATTTTGAGCAGCTCTTTCACAGCGTAACCATCTGCCATATAAAGTTTGCGGGTGTTCAACTTCAGGTGAGCTTTTATAGCCTGCAAATAACATGACAAGAAGAGGGGATTCTAGTTAATGCTCATTTCTGTAAAAATTAGCAGGCTTTTCCAGCGAAATGTCTATTTAATGTACCATTCATTGCAACGAGAACACTGACTCTATATTCCCCCGAGGAAGAGGAGGAATGAACTGTGTTATAATGGAACATCATTGTGTTGTGATGTTGAGACCCTGAACGAGTTTTTGCATTTGGTGTCGGAAGTGGGATGTCCTGACCCCAGACCTGAGCTCAGATGCAAGTTGGCCTGCGTTGGTGGCAGAGACTCCGCCGTTGACAAAGATTCATGCGCTTCAGCGACCTGGGATCAGCAACTGAGTGCCCTGACCTTGCACACACACAAAAAAAAGATATGTCATTAATCATTATTTTAGTGATAAATGTAACGCCGCAGAGAATCACAGCCGAAGTACTATTTGCAGCCAGATTGGGTGGTTATTTGCCGATTTTCGTTGCTGCAGCAGAAAGGTGAGCACAACAAAATTCCAGGGCCACACTTTTTAATTCTGCCGAATGTGGGATAAGAACCGAGGACCTTTACTGGAACTTGGACTCTTGGCCATACTTGAACCCACCATTTTTTCTGGGACTCAAACCCACGACCTTCTTAGAGACTTGTACACACGACCTTCTCTCGGGTTCGAACCGATACCTTTTTTGGGACTCTCTCTGTCTCTCTAAAACCAGTTTTCTTGTTAATGATTGACAGTTCATGCGGACACGTTTCGCAGCTTCACAATGTGCATTAAGTGTTGTAATATCTAGTGAACCGCTTTAGTCAAATTTGTGACCATGAATTCGCTGCTTCTTGTGACCATGAATTCGCTGAAATGCAGGCAAGGTTTGTGCAAGGACCACCAGCGAATGCAGAAGGGCGTGCCATAGGGTGCAGCATAGCAACGCAGACTTCCCTATGTACCAAGGGTGAGAGTGAAAAGCTTTATGCATCGTCTTTGATCTGGCCGGCAATTGTTACATTTGCAGTTCATGAGTGACAGGTTGCATGGCACATGTGGCAGCTTCCCGATCATATTGGTCATATTATATTCAAGAAGAAGGTGTAATTTGTATGGTTGTAACACATGGTAATAATGGCAGTCCACAGCAAGGAGATAGCCGAAGGCTCTGTGGACTGCCATTATCTGTAAAATGCCGTTATCTGTGCTATGGAATGCCCACAAACAGGAGCAACATGGTGATGGCAGTAGCGGCCGGTACACACGGCGGCCGACAAAGAACAGAATTACTGTCAACCATGCTCGATTTAAAGGCGGTAAAAAACTTTCAGGATTGCGCACAGAAAGCACCCACGGCAGTCTTAAACGTCGTAGAAGTAGTTGTGCGGGGCTACAGTCATGCGTGTGTGGATGCCTTTCGTGTCACACAGTGATGAGGCCACATGGCTTCGAGCATAAACAGACCAGCATCACAAAGCTTTGAGACAGTAGCTATCTTGCTAGCACCCTCCCGGAGGTCAGAGGCTTGGAAGTTGGTGAAAAGGACTAGAAATTAAGATTGCAGACAGAGTAGGGAGTTGCAGAAAGGAAACTAACGGGAGTGACATCAGGCAATGGCAAGAGAGCAAAGTGTGTTGGCAACAGGTAGGAGTGATGTCCTGTCTGAAATAATAATAAAAAAGTTATAGGACTGTTTTTACTAACTGAATCGTCATTGTCATTCCTACTATCAGCATTATTATTCATACTATCATCATCACCACTACTATAGCTACTATCAACTAAATGCATTGTCATTGTTATCACTAGTATCGTCATTATCACTGTCACTGACTGAATCATTGTCGTCATCGCTGCTCACGTTAGACAAGGATAATTATGATCAGTTTCTCACCAGCCCAGCGTGGCCCTAGTGGTTTGCACGCTTGGCTGGGAATTGGAGAAGGACAGTGGTTCTATCCCTGGCGGAGGCAGAATTTTTTCTCTACTGGCAGTTTGTGCAAACATTTCCTGCGAACATTTGCACAAACCACGAGCCTAAAAAGGCTTTTGCATTCAAGGAAAAGAAATCACAAGTGTGCATTTGCAAGAATACAGTGAGGAGAACAGGTAGCCATAACCATTTGGGTTGTCCGTTTAGCGAAGACATTGAAATGTGGTTCGTAGTTTTTAAAACTGTTTTGCATTGTTAATAAGTTAGGTGTGGGCCCCTTTTAGAGCAGGTTTGCACATGTCAAACAAACCAAGGCATTTTTATTAGCGGTCCTCTTCTCTAATGGAACAGTGCCAGCCTAGTAGTGCGTGGATTCGGTATAAATGGGCATTACTGTTTCCCTCCATCTCCATCAACGTTTCTTTGGCACTTACGGTCCTGCCGTGGTGACTGAATAGTTATGGCGCTCGAATACTGAACCCAAGAACCTGACATCAAATCCTGGTCGTGATAGCCGCTTTTCAGTGGAGACTGAAAGGAAGGTGCCTGTGTTCTGTGCGATGTCAGTAAGAACTTCAGGTGTTCTAAATTTCCGGAGCCCTCCGCTACGCCATTCCTCATAGCCTGAGTCATATTAGGGCGTTAAACTCTGTAAACCGTAAACCATCTTTTTGCACTTATAGGTATCAAACTATTGCGAGAGCTTCAGATTAAGACATTATTAATGTTCAGGGGCAGATTTGTGGGTCATTCCTACAGGGAGGGGGAGGGGGGTGTCATCCTGTTTTAAGCATGTATTTCTTGTACTTCTTTTCTTGAAGAAATGGGAGTTAGCATGATCGTCCTACGTAAAATTTCTTGCTATGGAAAGGAGAAGGGAAGTGCAATGTCCCCCCCCTTCCTTTCTCGTATTGACCCCTGATTATATTACTTCTTAATTTTCTTGGTGTTGTGTCTGGTAAAGGCAAAGATGTACCAGTGTTGAAGGACATGCAACTTTGAACCACAGTAGCAGCCTAGTGGCTTGAGCATTAGCTTTGCATGCAAGAGGTCCCCAGCGTTGCTGGCTACCCACTGGTGATACAGTGATACATTGGCTGTGAGCTTTTCCCCGGCTCGGTGCTCAGCTTATCCGGGGCATAATGCTAGAGTGTGTGGCATGGTACTCTTTAGCAGAGTTGTCCTCGTGTCATCAAAAGTTTGTCACCATCATTCAGCAATCACCACTCAAGTGCTTATGACGAGTGCGTGACTATAGAACAGTTATTTTTGTTCATGAGTTGCCCTGTACATAAAGTCGGCATCAGTATAGAAGTGTAGCTTTCGTGTTGGCCAAGAAAAAAAAAGAAGACAGCTATTTCCAGGCATTGTGTTAAATAAAAAAAACTTTTTGCAGATATAGATTTCTCTAGAGCACTTAATCTGATTAGGTTAGCTTCAAGGCAGTCACCGTCACGTTTATTTCGACAGTGCGTAAGGGACATTTGAGTCCGAAAATTTAGCAACGTTACGTTTGTCATAGCTGACAAAGATTTCCAATTTGTTCTTTTAAGGCGAAAGCCTTTAATGGCTCATAATGTCGTCCGTACGCAGAGGGTGTCACACCTTGGCAGTGACCCAAAAATGGACATAATCATTTACTAGCTATCAGTTACTAGTTACTAGGCTAACCACAACACTTTTAACAATTAACACTAATTAGAACTAATTGGGTGCCAATTGACACTAATGAGATAGCACTAATTGGGTACTAATTAACACAAGTTAGTTCTTACTAATTAGTTGCCACAAATATAGTACTGATTACCATTTTTAGTTTGCACTAATTGGGTACTAAATAACATCACCCGGCAATTCACGCATATACGGAGCTGACCCCGCCAGATGCATTCGATCCAGGCATCCGTACGGCGCCTTTTACTTGGCGCTTCCTCGAACGCCACACCCACAGCATATAGAAGCAGACGCAATACAGCAGGCATCAGCAGCATTTTAAATTTGTTTACAGGAAAGAAAAGGCGCGCTATCTGTCACAATGCTCCGTGGACACCTGTGCTGAGGCACCTTAACCAAGCCATTAGAAAAAGGAGGAAGGCGGGAGTGAAAGGGGAGAGAAAGAGCTGCTGTAGTGGATGGCTTTGGACCACCGCGTAACAGACGCTTTTGCCTCATTGCATTTTAGCCGTCCAAAGTGCCCCCTAGAATTTTTTAACTATACCTCATGGTCTCGCACCTTTGCGCTTTTAGAAAGCATTGGTGCAACTTGAAACAACACAGGGCACTGATGCACAGCTTTCATTTGAGTTTTTTTTCTTGCGTTGTTAACTATTTTTCGTTTAATTTTTTTTTTCCACAGGTGTACAAGTGAACAGGTTCAAGAAGATTTGCCATAGAGCTATGCAGACTTGACTGCAGCAGTGTACTTGGTGGAAGGTGAATACAGTTACACTGTACAACCCCATAGTTTCTCTTGCACGTGGTGATTGTGGAACACCTGCACTGTTTGAGTTTATGTAGACTGCAAACAAAAAATTTGACAGTGGGCGACTGCGCTGGTGTGATGTTAACTGAAGGGGCACCAAGAGCAAAAAGCCAGGCTAGACTGGCATGCTACCTCTGAGAACTTGACCAGCGCTTTTTTAACAGAGAGAGATGACGTTGTAGCAGATATCATTTCTAATGGTATTGTTGACTTCATCCTCCATTTGATTTTCAGTTCCAAAGAGTCAGAAGGCAATTAATTAATACCTCTGTCACACGGACACGGCTGAACTCCTTTCAACTCCCTTCAACCAACGTAGCCATTACCTCGAGGGAGATACGTGCCGTGTCACACGGCAGTCCATTATGGAAGGAAGTTAAATGGAGTTTTGAAGCAAAGGAGATCGACGATCTCCATTGATGGGCGAAGGGAGTACTCTCGTTTCCAATGTGCTTTGCTTCCGAGTCATTAAATAACATATTTCTTCAATAATGTAATTTTTACTCCTAAATATATTAGTTTTTATTGCATAAAATTGTATTCTAACTCGGTTAGTTGCGTTTAGTTGTCGCGACACTGCACCACGTATTGCACAACGCCGCGCATGGTGTCCAGCAGAGCGGAAAAAATGGCTATGGTCGTTGTTTTCAGCAAATGTGTGTTCTTTTATATTGATATGACTAAAGCTAATTGCATTTTGCGAGGAAAATAGTAGTATAAAAAATATTTCAGTTTGTTTTGGACATTATTTTTATATCTTTGTGCAAAATAAACAGCGCCTAATGGCCCCCTGTTGGCTGCTCTGATAAGCTCGTTGCAAGCCGTGTGACACGGGGACAACTCCTTTAAGGCGAAACTCCCTGCGACTCCCTTGCGCTCCTTTAGACCAAGGAAGTTCAAGGTAGTTCCGAGTCGGCCGTGTGACAGGGATATAAAGCAGGAACCACTAGCAGCAATGTGAACCCTGTAATTTAAATTGTCCTATTTTGGAGCATTGACAAAAGTGCTTGTAATCCCTCTACATGTGTAGTCTCTTCATACCTGCCTACCTTGTGATGAGGGGGGGGGGGGGGGGTGCAGTGTCTAATGAGCCCTTTATCGGGGAACTTGAACAATTAATAACTGGTTAACATGAAAGGGAAGGCGCAATATCTGTCACTCTTTATGTGGACATCTGAACTGTGCCATAATTGAAGGGTGAAAGTGAAGGGTAAAGGACCACCTAGAGATCTTTAATGTGCACTGACATCGCACAGCACCATGGACGCCTCTCCGTTTCGCCTCCATCGAAATGCAGCTGGCGGCGGTAAGGATCGAATCCGGGTACTACGGCACAGTAGACGGTCATCTTAACCACTGCGCCACTGTGGGGGGGCAGCGGGGACCTTGTAGGAGCAGAATTTGCTAGCTTCGAAAATCTGTCAGAATGGTTTTACTCAAAACATGGTCCAGACTGATGGTCCTTCACCAGCAGCAGGTGTGTAATGGTTGTGTTGCATATTGGAGAGGAATTTAGTTCTAGTTTTAGCTTCAGTTTCAAATTACCTTCGCCACCATAAGACATGCTGATGTTGCATCCGCACGTTATGTAAATGCCTTTTCTCCGATCGAATGAAGCAGAGAAATTCAGAAGTATGAGATTGCAAAAACATCCGCAAACACCTCTTCTTGGGCTTTGATTGCACCATGACTCAAATAAAATACATGAGAATTCTAACTTTACGCTGTGCACCCCGCACGCGGGGCTTAGCTAACCATGAACATACACACAAGCAGTTGCAACAGCAAACATGACATGGGGCTACTTTAACTTTGCCTTGGTTTGGCTTTGATTGGCTGCTTAGCCAATGATGGTGCTGCTAGTAATTATGATGCAGCTGCAGACCACGTGGCGCTGGTTTTACAAAAACCATATTTGCGCGATAGAGGCAACTGATCAGGACAGGAGATATAGTGCAGGGACTATGCAATCAGAAAATTTTGTAAAATATCTGGAGGGAGGGTTGGCAGGTATATGCGTGTGTAATGGATGTTATCGTTGTGAGTTTGTGGGCTTGTGGCCAATGCTTGCAGCAGTCGTGCGGCAAATCATTGCTTAGCAATTCCTCTTCTTTTTTTTTTTTATTTCTGCGGGTGACACAGGCGAAATATTCATTTCGGGTACGTGCTGCTCCGCTTTAGTCAGCAGCTACCTGTAACGCCACTCGGCATATGTGTAGTATTGAGTTAGTGTAGTGTAGTTGGAGCAGGGGCTGATATTACTGCTCATGCAACCTTGTAAAATGCAAAGTTGACAACATAACAGTATAGGAGTAGTACAGGTGATGGTCTTGAGTACACAGTTGGATTTGTTCATTTTATTTTTTTAAATATGAGTGAATGATTCTATTGGCCGCAGTGACTTCTGCATTGTAATAAAAACTATGCAGCAGACGTTCCTACCAGAACTGAATGTAGTTTTCTTTTGCAGTTCTCAAGGAGATCTTCAACAGCTGTGAAAAGACTGTGGCAGTTCCTGCTTTGTTGGACCAGCCACGGTGGTGCAGTGGTTAGGGCGCTCAACTACTGTGCCCTGGGATGCAACACCAAATCCCAGCTGCGGCGGCGGCTTTTCAATGGAGATTCATTTAATAGCCTACTTAAGTGACCATTGTAAAAATTGTTCCGTTCATGATGAATTTTATTCTTCTCAATGCATTCACAATTTGCGTTGGGACCATCATATTGCACACATTGTTAATAAATCCATGACAAAATTACATTACTTGAAGCGATGTCTCTGTAACTCATCAAAAGATGTTAAGCTGCTAGCGTATAAATCTCTCGAGTTACCTCTTCTTGAATATGGCAATATAATTTGGGATCCGTTCACTTTAGTAATAAAGTGGAAATAGTACAAAAGAAAGCAGTCAGGTTTATCTTCAATCAATATGGCAAAACATCGGTTATGGAACTCTGGGATAGAGCAGGTTTGATTGCATTATCAAACAGAAATAAGATAGCATGCTTGCGTTTCCTGTTTAAAGTTGTAAAAGGCAAATTAAGTAACAACACTCATGAATTTGTCACACTTTCTTCTGGTTATGCTAGGAGATGCAGAAATCCTTTTACGTTGCTTCCTTTTCAAACGAAAAATAATGTCTTTAAGTATTCATTCTTCCCTCGTACGGTTTTAGAGTGGAACGGCCTCGATGGTGCGTGGTTTGAGGTGGAAGACATCCAGCAATTTCAGGCGTTATTGAACGTAGTGTGTGAAATTTAGTCATTGTCATTTACAGTCACTTTTTTGTTTTGCAATTCCATTCATGTGTCTACGGTTTCATGTATTTTATCCTTTTGGACATTGCTATTTTGATGTTGTTGTCATTCCCACCCTGCCACGGCTCCTACCTTGGGCCTAGCAGTATTTCAAATAAATAAATAAAAATGAAAAGAGAGGCGCCCATGTGCTGTGCGATCTCAGTGCACATTAAAGAACCCAAGATGGTCGAAATTTACGGAGCCCTCCACTACGGCATCTCTCATAGCCTGAGTCACTTTTGGACACTAAACCCCATAAACCAAACTAAACCAAAACCTACTTTATTAAGGAAAAAGGACATGCAGCTATGGGATGACTGATAAAGTGCGATTTGCACGGCCATGGTGCAGAATTCAATTTTTACACATTGCCGTTTCTACTGCCGAGAAAACTGCATATGCGTGCAAGCCTGAGTGGGAAAAGCATGACATCTAGAGTTTTCATCGTTCCTTGAGCAGAGGAGGAGCAGTGGAGATAGCACTGTTTTTTGGTCACATTTGAATGTATATGCACAGTGACAAATCCACCTGGATTTTGTCAGCTCAGAGAACAAATTCTCAAGAAACCCCACACATTGACCCCACAACGTGGTAACGAGCCCGGGAGTGTTCACTTGCAATGCATTGCATCAATGCAATCACCATTTGCCGCAAGAAATGTTTCTTGTGATTTAGCAGCATACTTTCTTCTGTGCTTGTATAAAGTTTTGCAGCCTCCATTTGGCTAAAAATTGCATATTTGTGTGTTTGCTTTTTATGCTAGAAGTGCACATCTTCTACTAGCACACTGTTGCCGAGAGCTTTACTAGACGAGACTGGCTCACAGAACAGCAGCTTACACAAAGACAAGTTCAGCTTAGTTTCAGCCCGCAGTATCAAGGCTAGACGTGTACACTGCTAACATAATCCAACTGCATGCTGGCACCAGTAGACTGGTTAACCATGCGGCACTGGCAGTATTTTTCTTCAGTGATGATGCTTGTGCCCGTTGCGTTTCTGTGTGGTCATTTAAATTAGCTGTGCTAGTGAATACACCTTCATCCTTTCTTCTGTGAAAGCCTTCTTCCTTTCTTTTTTTTTTTTTTTTTTTTTTTTTAATATTCTGCTGCATAGTCAAGTTTAGTTACAGGTGAAGAATGCTTTGGGGGGGGGGGGGGGGGGTGATGCATAGATTTTGTCTGACGAGAAGGCACAGATTGTCACAGTAGACCCACAAGCTTATGAACTGTGCTGACCGAACTTCGTTGCAAAAGGGTGTCAGCATTTTCCAGTGAAAACTCCAGACCGAAAAGAATGGCATTTTTCACATTTTTTATACCAAAAGTCGCTCCCTTGGTTCTGCAGTGCAGTATGCAGTTTTTTCTTGCAGCCAAATTATTCCCAGCACAGACGGCACATCCGACTTTGTAGTTAGGTTCAGCCTGTGTAAGTAGCTGCAGTGTGTAGTCTGTGTAAGAATGGGATATTTGTGCATATTTCAGAGTTCTGAGATTTGGAAGCTCGGCCAAGGGTGTCTGCATGCACTGTTGATAAGCAATTTCAAACTTTGAGGGCACTTATTAGTAATACCCATAGCCGGTGATGACCAGCATACGACACAAATATTTCCTTAACCACTGATGCCTCTGATGTTACACATGTGCGATGTCCTCTATTCTATGCAGTCTCCCGTGCATGACTGCTTTCTATCAGCGATATTTGTTGCCTCTAGGCATTAATGAGGTTTATGATGATGAAGTAATGGTTAAATAAATGATAAAAAGAAATGATGGCTGGTTTTATGAAGTTGCGAAAATGTTCCTGCGTCCAGGCAATAATATATGAAACAGCACTTCGATGAAAAGCCCGCTACAGTCGGGTGCCAATTCTTGTAGGCGCAGTCCCACAGCAAGTGACCGTTTTCCTTCCTCCAAAGCGTGCACAGAAGAAATTTTTACGCATGTAGTACATGGCACGCTGAAATGTGAGATTACCATTGTTTGAGCTACAGATTTGATGAATATCACCCTGTCCTGCTCGGTGTCGATGTCTGGCGGAACCTCGATGTCGGGATCATACCTGCACGGTTGACATATATATATATATACATCACATTGCGGTCAGTCCGAGTCATGACAGCATATTCATGTTGCAGTGCGTGCTGCCTACCGGTTAATGAGCCAGCGCAGGATTTCAGCGACAAGGGTGAAGTTAGGCGTCCGAAAGTTTTCCAGCGATATCAGCCTTGGATAACCTAGTGCCCTTGTCATTTCTGTGAAATCTGAAATTTTGGAGAGAGGGCCCGAAAAAAAAAAAAAAAAAAAAAGGAAACTTGGCAGTACATCATTCGAGCGGTTGGAAACTGGGATACCCTGAACACCACTTACTTTTAAGCTCACGGTAGGACATGTCGGTGTTTGTTCAACAAAGTGAAACACGAAACCAACGAAACTGTGAACCGCCAGTTCAGTTTCGGAAAGCGCCGTTTGCGTTGACTGTGTGCTGTCGCCATGGCGACTGTCGTTGTAGCAACGCCAAAGTAGCCAAAGATTACTCTTGACAACGCTTTGATTTTTTTTTTTTTTAGAAATATGTTTTGTACGTTTTTACCATATACTTTAATTTAATGGAGTTGCTATAGTTTGGCAGTTAATTATTATACTTCATTTATTAGATATCAAGAATATTTTTGTTGTAAACCATCAAAACCAGCTGAATTAATCCAATTCAATCCAATCCAGTACACAGGCAAGGAGCGTAGCGCGCGCGTTTTGTGGTTTCATAAAGCTGAACGCTGAAGCTGACTGAAGTTTCTTTCTTGTCGTAATCTGCAAGTGTTCGCATCTGCATTGCACTCCTGTAATGGCCGATTTCAATGAATGTAGGGCTATTCTTCGTAACGACCTGTCGTTGGCGCGTCGTGCGTTAAAAATGTTGACCGAGATCGAACAGGTATGCCGGCATTCGCGCTTTGCTTGCCGTCTCTTTTACCTCTTTTGTCTTGTCGGCGCAGGTGCTGGACAAGACAAGTGTGATTGAGTCACGTTCTGCTACTGACTGCCTACGGCCTCACGAGCTTGGTGAGTGGTCTTGGCTGGCAGCGTTTAAACCCAGCTTTAAACGGCTTCAGAGGCTAAGTGCGGGTCCGCTGTTTTTAGGCGCAGTGTTAAGATTTAAAAAAAAAAAAAAAGTTTCATGTACAGAATCTTCCCAACGTGCCTACTGCCGTATTTCGGACTGGACTGTTTTGTAGCGAAATCTACACTACTGGTTTTGAAGCCGTCGGCGTGGCAGCGTGGCATGAGGAGCTGCCAACTTGGGTCTCTCGTTTCACATGAGACGGTTATGTCAGCCTGCCAGGCCCCTCACGTTACCCCTATAAGCCACTAAGGCACGTTCATACGGCTTGGTTAAAGCGGGTAGCCTACGCTATCGCGTCATACCCCTAAAGGCGGAGCTTAGGTGTCTCCTATATTTAGATGCAATAAACACCGTTTAGTTCAGTTAAGTCGTTTAGTCGTGTCCGACTCTTCGTGACCCTATGGACCATATCACGCCACGCTTTCCGGTCTCTCACTATCTTCTTAACATCACATAACTTCATCTGCAGCGCCTCGAGGATGCCATCTAACCACCGCGTTCGCTGCCTACCCCTTCTCCGGTGACCCTCAACCTTTCCCAACATCAAATCTTTCTCCAACGACTCCTCTCTTCTCATCAGATGACCAAAGTAGCTGAGCTTTAACTTTAGAATTTGACCCTGCAATGAGCAGTCGTAGTTTATGGTCGACAATATCGACTGATTTGATCTTCTGGCAGTCCAAGGAACTCTCAAGAGTCTCCGCCAGCACCACAAATAAACACCGTTACCACCGCCTAAAACGCCAGTGAAATTTGATGCGTTCAACGGGACGCTGGTTGTGTTCGATGCGATGCTCAGTCGCCCGCAGCCAAAGCTTTCGCACCACACGCGGTTCAGCAGCGTTAAACCCGTGTAATTTTTTTTTTTTTTTTTTTTTGTAGCTATCGTTACCAATCCGTTGTGCCTTCGACCTGGGGCATTTTGCCTGGGCATATGTCATCTTCTTGGTTAAATTTAACGGCGCTCGACTACTGTGCCCAAGGACGCGGGATCGAATCCCGGCCTTAGCGGCCGCTTTTCGATGGGGGCAAGGCGCCCGTGTGCTGTCCGATGTCAGTGCACGTTAAAGAACCCCAGGTGGTCGAAATTTCCAGAGTCCTCTACTATGGCGTCTCTCATAGCTTGAGTCGCTTTGGGACATTAAACCCCACAAACCAAACCAAAAATCTTTTTGTAGCTGCGTGTTTCGTAGCTCTACTCGGGAAAAATTCCCCAGGGCCCATAGAAACAACTGAAAATCTTAAATTTGAACGCGATGTCATTCATCTGGATCTCGGTGCAGGCACAGTCACTATCCCTGAGGCCTTAGGGTTTAGAGACACCAGCAGTCCGGGTGAACAAATCTGAGGTGCAAGTTATCAAAAACCAATTAGAAGATGGGTGGCTGAAAAGCAGAGAAATGGTGTAGGTGTAGAATTAAAAATTAGTAACAAAACTGACGAAATAGGCGAGCAATATATAACAGCATTCATAATATAGGAAAAAAGAATAGAAAAAAAGCCCAGCATGTTGGAAACTGCCACCACCCCATTTAAAAGGGGACGCTCTTATAATTCATCCATTTATCAAGGGAGCTAGTGCGCTAATGGCTCTGCACCCCCTCACAGTGCAGCCCCCCTCCCCTTCCTCCCTTTTCACACCACACTCCTAGCCCAATCCATGAACAATACACTCCCCATGGCAGGGGGAAAAAAGCCTGTCTCCTTCTCTTTCCTGCCTAGCCTTTGCCACATTGCCCAGGGATTTGTTGGTTGCTTCATGTGAAGAAAGCAGTCCAGCGAGCAATATGGCGGAATTCAGGTTTGAAAGGTGAATGTGCAATGCTTTGCTGCCTCTTTAGGTGTGAGGGCGAGAGCTCCTCCCACATTAGAAATATTTGGAGTCTGGCACTCTGTGTCCTTAGAACCAAAACCTTTAGGGCCTATTTTGACAAAGGATGCAGATGCATAACTTTGTCCTGTAAGTCAAACCAAGCTTTTCTGTCCCCGTTGTTGCAAAGAAAATTGCATTAAGCGTACGTTGCATCCAGCTGTACACCTTGATAACATGCTTTTAACTGTGGGTGGTTTGCGTTGTGTCCACTGTGCCTCAAACGGACCTTGAAAATACATGTCAAGGTCACAAAACGCACATGAACAGTGTGTATTCCATCACTCGTCTCCACTACTCAAGAGTCTTGAAACTATAGTTTAACCCTGAAAATACCGGGTATCAAAAAGTGCTCCACCTTTCTTCAACTAGACTATGCGCAAAAGAAGGAAATGTGTTGCTATTATGCCCGACCACTCCCCGTCCCACTCGCATCACTTGGGCGTGCCCAATGAGAGGTCACACCAGAGTCTCACTTTGCGTCAATGAGCTGTTGCGACTGAGAACACGCGATGAAATATCTCTTGCTGTGGTGCTCTGGTAAGCTAGAACATGGGCTCCATTGGGCAGCGTGCTGATTCTTGGGGTTGCGGAAAGACTGAAGCTTCGAAATTAGGAAAGCTTTCGCAAAAAACTTTATTTTATGATTAAAAGGTTTTCAACAGCAAAGTCTCAAGCATCTAGATCCAGATGAGCGTCTAGGTATGGTAGCAGCCACCATAGTCTAGATGAGCCATTTTCCCAGGACTCTGGGCCTTTTTTGCTCACTGCGCATCATCCTTAAAACCCCTCATGTCCAGCCCTTCTCTGGTGACTCTACACAGTCAAACACAGGCCACGTCGCTCCAAGTTACCGGCTGGTTAAGCACATCACTGCACAGGAGGTATGATGCAAGCGCTGGTTCAGTAATTTTTTAATAGGGGGATTGCTACTGTCAGAACATTAGAGCTCCGCTTACCCCTGTAGAGTAGCCACGGCAGTGCTGTCAAAATGACACCATGTCATTCAGCCCTTAACTATTACTTTGGGGCATCACAGATGTTTGGCTGGAAATGGCAACGCATTACACGGGCGATGATGAATTCATAAGGCGCATCACCCTAGAGGCTAGTGTTCAGATTAGACCGCAAGAAAGCCACTTTAAGGTTTGCAAAGAGATGTAGTTGTCAGAACAATCAGTGCCATTTGCAGTGGTTTCAGGATTTGGGTCTGTTACTCCCGTTTACCAGTAGTGAGGTGTGAAGATCTAGCTATCTTTTGCAGGTGGCCCATATCGCAGAGAAACCCACTTCCTCTGTGATGGTTTTTTATTCTGTTTCAAAAATGTATTTTATTTTTATTATGTATTTATGTATTATGTATTTATGTATTTTATTTACTAGAAGCACGGTAGCAAGGTTTACAGAAATGATTGACAACACAGCGTTTATTTCCGAGAAAACATGAGAAATATGTTTGGTTTTTAAAGGCTGGGGTTCATCTTCTACTTCATCACTAGCAAATCCGCTATAGCCTCCAATTTCTTCAGTGTTAACTTGCATAGGGTCGAAGATCATTGATAATTTCTGTGTATTGGCACCATTCGGGTAGCATTTCACATTCATGCGCCATGTTGGACTGAAATTAAAAAAAAAAAAAAAAACGGCGCCGCAAGGAATATGAACAGGGATTCACCCGAGTATTCTAGTACGTGAGGGATGTTTCCTTGCAGCACAAAATGTACTTGAGCTGCAACCTGCTCGTTTTCTTTTAATTTTTTTTTTCTTACCTCAGCTCACATTTTGAGCAGCCTTTCTTTGACCTTCTTGCACTTACGGTTCGAATTTCTTTTTTGAATTTCAGACAATATTCGACGCCAGCTTAATTCCACAACTCGGCTGGTTAATCCACTCGTGAAAACAGCGTCCTCATCTAGCAAGGAGACTGCACTTGTCATCCAGCTGGATAGGGACGAGAAGGGCGACAAAGGCGAAAAGAAAGGCGACAAGTAAGCAAGCTGAGATATTTGGCCTTTGCGGCTGGTGTAGAAGAGGCGTTAGTTTCAGTGCAATGCCGCTGCTGTCAGAGTACAAAGCAAACTTTTATTTTTATATAGGCACAGTTACAAAAGTCCAGGTCATAATGGTGGTGCTGCCAGTACCTGGTAGGCAAAAGCATTGTCATGGGCTAAGCGTGGTACCCTCAATACCAAAGTAGCCTCAAAGAATATTTCATAGAACTTGCAATATATGGGCACCATGAAAGGAATCTTCGCTTTGTCGAACGCTTACAAAAGGAAACCAAAGAATTAGCAGGGAATAAAAATTGATAGAGCTAATCTTACTGGCTTAGAGCGCCAGCAAAAGGTAGTTGGCATTAGCAGCCAAGAGGTCTGGGGTGTGCCATGCCTGCCTTGGCGTTTCATTGATGGCCATCTCGTTCAACCTCATTCTCTAGCTTCTCACTCTTTCCTGCCTCTATATCGAGCAGGCTGCCAGCGCTTTGGTGGGCCGGCTACCTCATGGTTTCATGTGCATGCTGCGGCTATCGTCACAGCAACTGCTTGCCAGGCTCTCTCCCAATCCCCTTTACTACACCGTTCATAGCTTTCCTCCTCTCCAAGTTGACGACTAACATTATTTTACTACTGGTAGTGCAAAAAGTTTGGCTGTTTCTGCTGTAATATGGAATTATTTGTGCGTAACGATGCATGATGTACCCGTGTGTCCTTCTTTGCTTTGTCTTGCTAATCTTTTGCTACCCTTTCATTAAGAACATGCAAAGCCAACTCACCTACAGTGTATGTTACCTGTGAGGTTGTTTCAAATGCAGTTTGTATCTCTAGTGTTATCAGTGTCCAAAAAATAACCCTTCGCAACATTTCAGACTACTCTGAATTCCTATTTGTGAGGGCTTTTCCTCTGCTTTTGCCTGTCTTGCTGTGCTGGATGGAGGCTACCTTAATGTCATTACTGATAGAGTGACACGCTCTGAATGCCCTTCTCTGTAGTTGTGCTCTGTATGTTATCGCCTGCAGCAAGTGTCATTTATCGTAGTACACCCTCGTTTGTTGTGTTACTGAAGCTCGCTGTAATTGCAGGCGTCGAGCGAAACGGAAAGCATGCAAAACAAAGCGCCAAGCCAAGAGTGAGAGAGGAAGAAAGAAGGGGGGAAGACGATTTTTCTGTTAAGGTAACAGTTGTAATATAATTGGCGTGCTATTCGCCATGCTTGCTCACATCCAAGTGTTGGCAGCTGCTTCCAAAGTCCAGTACCGCACACGACAGCGTCCCCTGGCGTCCTGCCAGCATGGTTGATTACAGCGTCATAACATTTGGGGCTGTCACCACTTTGTTCTTGAGTTGCGTGACCTGCTTTCTCAAAGTGCGCTCGCACTTTCTTGTTGTGGAGGGGTGTTGCATGTGTGGTTGGCTTCCCGTATAAGCGCATTGTGGAAGTGCAGCACCCTGTGTGGTAAAAGTTCCCATTATCCTAGCGACTGAAACATGAGTGCACCTTTGCCTCGCAGTTCTGCTGAGGCCGCAGAGTGCCTGGTGCAGGGCATTGCCATGTTCTGCAAAATCGCCACTGCAGAGAAAAGCCACGAGCTGGTGGATCACAACCCCACCGCAGGCATCAACTTGGCCGAGTTGCAAGTAAGGCATGCACACTTTAAACAGTAATTATGAGTGTGCGACAAACACTATAGAACAAAATGCTGGAACTGATTATACTGTGTGCGATAGGAGGTATATAACATGTGACTTTAAAGACCAAGGAGCTCTGGTACTCGTTTCATTTCGACGAGCAGAAAAAAAATTTTTGGATACGCTTAGATTGACTGGTCGAAAGAAAGAGTCGCAGCACCTTTTGTATGTATCTTTATTTATTTATTTTTTTAGGGGTTGGGGGGGGAGGTCATGCTATTGCCCTTGAGAATGCTCATTCTGTTTAATTTTCTTTTGGTTCATTCCACTGGGATGGCTTCTGAGTACAGGGACAATTAACAAGCTGCTCTAACTTCTGCATCCTTGTTCTGAGAAATAGGATCCTATTAAAGCCAGTTCTTACCAAGTTTTTACACCTAAACAGAATTCTCAAAATAAAGATTAAAATTAAATTACACAAAAAATTGGTGCATTATACTTATTTCAACGAGGTTGGGGGGGGAGGAGGGGGGGGGGAGAGATTCTCAGCCGACTCTATTTTAAATTTCTTTTAATGCTTCTTAAGACTGCTTAATTTGAGCACAAGTTCAAATAGTATGTTGTGAAAGCGACTAGCCAAAACGCATGTACTGACTGAGTGTTTCGTTCGCATCACCGTATCAAGCACAACTGACACTAAGGCCTTCCTGCTTCAGGGCTCTTCTGCATACCTGCCAACTCCCCTGACTTCCCTGGGAGACTCCTGATTTTTGACCAAACTTTCTGGTTGTACGACCACTGTTCTATATCTCCCGACAAGTTTCCTCTGCCCGCACAAGTATGGTTCACATAGCTTAAGCAAAGTTGAGTTTTGGTCCAGTTGGCAGGCCATGATTTACCGGGAGGTTTAGCGCGAGACAGACGAGCGCTCGTCCTGTGTCCCTCTCTTATCTTTGTCTGTCTCGCTCTAAGCCTCCCTGTAAATTGTGGTTTCCATAAAACCGGCACCATGAAATCAGCAGCTGCGTCGTAATTGCCAGCATCACAGTGTCTTTGGCCTTTCCAAGAATAAAAACAGGCGGAATGAGTAGGAGAACCTCAACAGATCACAGAGCTGACGAGTTCCTGGACGACATGAGCCCAGCATGCGAGCTCCATTTCGAGCCGCCCGCGTTATGTGCTCAGTATTTAGGCACACATCACGCAAGAAAAAAAATTAGTAATGAGGATAACAAAGAGGAGAGGCTAACAAAATACTGTGACTGGGAAGGCCTCCTTTATCCATTCAATCAGTTGTACGGCTTTGTGAAAAAGCTCGAGGATCTCATCACGAACTGAATGGACGCTTCTGTCAGAGCGAGCTACACTCTGACAGCATAACGGATATGCTAGCTGGCAGCTGTTCAGAGCAGACTTTCCCTCGAAATCGTTTTTGATGGCCACCGCTCCTATCCTCACAGCTGAAATAATAAAGTTTTATGGCGTCACTCGTCGTCATTTAGACGTGAAAGGACTTTGACTTAACAGTTAGCGACAGAGGGCCAAGGAGCTCAAGTTGAGCTGTTGCACATGAGGTGTTGCATAAATCAGTGACTGGATGTTGCATTTCAGTTCTCGGAAATAAAAGCTGTTAGCAGCAGCAGCCCTGTTATCTTATGTTTTCACTTATATTACTGTACGTAAGCATGACACAATTGTAACTGCATGGTGGGTAACAAATGCAGAAAATATTTGACCCATCCATGCAATTCCATTTTGGCTAAGCAAATTCACAAACCTCACTAGCATATCTGCTTTTTTAGCTCGGCTAGGAAGCATGTGCACACTGTTTCCTAATTCGCTACTGCACTACTGGACATACTCTTGATACAAAATTATTTCAGGCAACAGGTACATGAAATAGTATATTTGGCCACCGATCCTCTAATTCAAGATTTTTCTATATCATTTTTTACAATTGCCTGGTGATTCAGAAAATTTTAAAGCCCCTTTCGCGTGAGCAAAATCCATCGGCGACGACTTATTTTAATAAAATATCTCGCGAAATATCATGTGGCCTAAACAACTGTGTTGCTTGCTAAAGAAATGTACACAATCTCAAGTGTTTCAAAATTAAAAACAAATGAGATTGAACAGCTTCAAACTGAAATCAACAGACGCACCAGGAAAACGAAAGCCGCAAGCAAAGCCTCCATTGAAGTTGCCTGTGGCACCACCTCATGGATGCGATGTGGACTGCGTCAAAGGAGCGGCTGAGTAAGCCCACTGCCCCCTTCTAGGGCACTGCACTAGAACTCAGTGCCACTCGTCAACGGACAACACCACCCTTCAATATCTGGAAGGCCAAATTACGCTCCGATCACACCACAAAAACTGTCACAAACCTGTTAGTCGGCCCCCACTTCTCTTGGTTGACAGGCCCACCATTCAGAATCGACCAATAGGAGCACGGCTAGTTGATCAGTTTGTGACAGTTTTTGTGATGTGTTCGGAGCGTAATTCGGCTTCTGCTGCCCATGAAGGGCCATCAGTCTAAACCATGCTTTGAGCTTTTTGTTTTTGCATTTTTTTTAAAGCTTGCAAAAGGACTCATTGTACACTGCTTGAGAGTTTAGACAAACCCACATAGCCCCCCCCCACCCCCCTAACAAAAAATTTTTTTTTAAAAATCCCACGGCTTTTTATCTTACCAGGCTGACAGGTACTGTTTGAATTGATTACCAAGACGTTGAATTAGTTTTGTGGTGTACAAACAAAGGCTGCAAAAATTTGCACTTGTGTAATGGTGCAGCACTGAAGAGAAATTCCGAAAATTTATTTTATTAAAAATGAAATTTGGTAACAGAGTTCTAATGCAGCCCATCATTGCTGTTATGTCTAGAAAATGCAGTGCAGAAAAATGAAATAAAGCGTGCGGCCCTTATCTGAGACTATACAGTACCTGCTTTTCGTCTTGCTCATTTATTATTTTGCACCTAGTTCGGTGTATTTCCATTTTTTTTGGGGCACCTCCATGTCTGTTCAGAGCCTGAGCTTCCCCTTCAGCGCCAGCTGATCGGTCAGGCCTGAAGGGCCGTATTCGCCAATGGTTTCCTGGACCTGGTTGAACCACCTGCGTAGTTACTTTGTATAAATTAAGTTTATTCTCTCTCTCTCTCCATAAAATATTGTTGTGGAAATTTTAAATGTGAGAGAGCCTTGGAGCAATAAGTTTGTAGTGTTGGTAGCGCTTGATGTGTTGATATGCCAGTAAGGCAGGTGAGTACTCGTGTTTGCTCTTGCAGCTTCTAAAACATGTTTTGAAGTTTTCATCAAATTAAGCTAAACCATAAATAAATGACAGGTGTCAATATAGGATGGGAATCAAGAAAGGACCCTTTGTATACTGTAGAGCCTGGATAAGTTCCCGACTCATAAGCTCAAATCCGTAGGCAGTGAAAATGCCCCACTGAGTTTATTTTTCGATAGCACGGTTTTCCAGCTACTACGCTCAGAATTTCAACATATTGTGGTTATGTAATATATTCAACGTGGCCAGATGTTTTGTTGGAGTGGTTTGCAATTGGTTCAGAGAAAGCTACTATTTTTACTTCAGCTCTTGAAAATTATCTGCTTATTGCCATATTTTCATTTTCTTCTGTAGGAGGAGCAAGAGGCTTTGGACCAATTAGTGGACAGCAGTGAAGAAAAAATTTGTGCACTCCAGCACCTCATTAAGCGACTGAAGAGCTCTGCACTGGACTCAGCTGGGAATATCTAGTATCTCTTGTCGTTCTTTCTGAGAAATTTCAACAGACTTCTTTCTTCATGCTGAGTAACATTAAAATTTTTTAAAAGATGTCCGGGAACAATATCTGCATACGAGGACTGCACTAACATGGCTTCACCTTGTGAGGGAGCTGCAGCATGATGTTTACTGCTGTTCTGTGTCCAAGGAGGCAGCTAGTGGAAGTCATCATCATCATCATCATCAGCCTGATTATACCCACTGCAGGGCGAAGGCCTCTCCCATATTTCTCCACTTAACCCGGTTCTGTGCTAGCTGCATCCACTTGACCCCTGCGAACTTCTTAATCTCATCCGCCCACCTAACTTTCTGCCGCCCCCTGATAGGCTTTCCTTCCCTTGGAATCCAGTTTGTTACCCTCAGCAACCATCGGTTATCCTCTCTTCGCACTACATGTCCTGCCCATGTCCATTTCTTCTTCTTAATTTCCACTAGAATGTCGTTAACTTGAGTTATTTCTCTGACCCACTCTGCACGCTTTCTATCTCTTAATGTTACCCCTACCATTTTTCGTTCCATAGCCCTCTGGGTTGTCCTCAACTTAAGTAGAACTCTCTTGGTTAGCCTCCACGTTTCAGCCCCATAGGTGAGTACAGGCAAGATGCAACTGTTGTATACTTTCCTCTTGAGCGATACCGGTAAGCTGCTAGTCATAATCTGCGAGTGCTTGCCAAATGCGCTCCATCCCAATCTTATTCTTCTTGTTATTTCCTTTTCATGGTCCGGATCTGCGGTTACTACCTGTCCTAAGTAGACATATTCGCCTACTACTTCCAGTATTTCGCTACCTAATGTAAACTGCTGTTCCTTCCCGAGGCTGTTGAACATTACCTTAGTCTTCTGCATATTGATTTTCAAGCCTACCTTTCTACTTTTTCTGTCTAGGTCATCAATCATTATTTGCAGTTCATCCCCCGAGTTGCTTAGCAAGGCAATGTCATCAGCAAATCGCAGATTACTGAGGTATTCTCCATCTACCCTTATCCCTAACTGCTCCCATTCCAAGTCTCTGAATACTTCCTCTAAACAAGCTGTGAATAGTACTGGGAAGATTGTGTCTCCTTGCCTAACACCTTTCTTTATGGGAATTTTGTTGCTTTCTTTATGTAGAACTATGGTTGCTGTGCAGCCACTGTATATATCTTCCAGCACTTTCACGTACGGCTCGTCTACCCCCTGATTTCGCAATGCCTGCATCACCGCCAAGGTTTCAACTGAGTCAAATGCTTTTTCGTAATCAATGAATGCTATGTATAAGGGCTGGTTATATTCCGAGCATTTTTCTATCACCTGATTGATGGTATGGATTGATGGCTAGTGGAAGTAGTGTTCAGTTAAGGAAGCAACTAGTGGAACTATTTTTGTACATATAGGCAAGAACATACCTCACTGATCAGGTGTTTCGACATCTGTGGTTATATACTGATAGAGATATATAAAGACATTCACTGCCCTCAGAGAAGCTGGTATTTGGAGTGCAGAAAGTTCATACATGAGGTGCTTAGCAGAACTCTTTTCTCCTCAACGAGCAACAAGGTACGTAGAAGTATTTTTAGGCCACAGACACTTGTTTTCCTGCTTGTTTCATATTGTCACGTCTCGATTGAACGCCAAGGAGGACCCAAAGATAGGACGGGTTTAATAAATAAACCTGGACGAGTCTTGCGCTCCAGCTTCCTTCTCTTCCAGGCTCGCGCTTGTGGGGCCCAGTCATCATCTTTGGCGTCGTCTTCTATGCGGCATTTGCCCCCCTCCTCAGGAAGCATCGTCCCGATGAGCATAAAAGGGAGTACGGGGTCAAGGTCAGTCCGAGTTGTACGGCTTCATGCGTACAACGTGGACGACGTCGGCTTGTTGCTGGCGTCGCTTCGAGGTCGACACCCCGTCTGGCACCACCTCATAAGTGACGTCGGTTAAACGTCGCTGAACAACATATGGCCCGAAATATCGCCGCAATAGTTTTTCGGAGAGTCCACGGCGGCGAATAGGCGTCCAGACCCACACTTTGTCGCCAGGTTCGTACATGACATGTCGGCGTCTATGATTGTAGCGTCGTGCATCATGCTCTTGCTGATTCTTGATCCGCACACGCGCTAGTTGGCGGGCTTCCTCTGCACGCTGAGCGATTTCCTCCGCGTCCTGATCGAGATCGTCGGTGTCGGCATTCGGGAGCAACATTGCATCCAGCATAGTTGTTACTGGTCGCCCGTGAAGGAGGCTGAATGGTGTCATACGAGTGGTGTCTTGGCGTGCCGTATTGTAGGCGAACGTGACGTAGGGAAGAATTTCGTGCCAATTCTTGTGGTTCACGTCAACGTACATGCAAAGCATGTCTGCAATGGTTTTATTGAGGCGTTCCGTCAACCCATTGGTTTGGGGGTGATAGGCTGTAGTTTTACGGTGACTGGTACCACTGAGGCGGAGAACGGTCTCCAAAAGTTCGGCCGTAAATGCAGTTCCTCGGTCAGTTATAATGAGCGCCGGAGCGCCATGCCTCAGGACAATGTTCTCCACGAAGAACCGAGCTGCTTCGGCGGCGGTACCCCTTGGCAGAGCCTTGGTCTCCGCGTAGCGGGTTAGATAATCGGTGGCGACAATTATCCATTTATTTCCGGCTGTCGACGTCGGAAATGGTCCCAGGAGGTCCATGCCGATTTGCTTAAAAGGTGTTGTTGGCACTTGAAGAGGATGGAGTAGGCCAGCTGGTTTTACAGGGGGTGACTTACGGCGCTGGCAGTCTATGCACGTACGTACATAGTGTTTCACTGTCGCAGGCAGTTTTGGCCAGTAGTATCCGTGCTGGACTCTAGCCAACGTGCGGGTGTAGCCTAGGTGACCGGCGGTTGGCTCGTCGTGACACGCTTGCAGAACTTCACTGCGGAGAACAGATGGGACGACGAGTAGATGACTGTTTCCCCCAGGGCGGAAGTTCTTCTTGTAAAGCACGTTGTTGCGAATAAAGAATGAAGAGATTACTCGGGTGAAAATCTTAGGCACAACGGTAGTTCGTTTTTCCAAGAAATCAATAAGAGGGAGCAATTCCTGGTCTTCTCGCGGCTGTTGGGAAAGCGTTGCGTCATCTATGACACCTAAAAATGCAGTGTCTTCATCGGTCATAGTGAAAGGTTCGACCGGCGCTCGCGAAAGGCAGTCAGCATCCGCGTGCTTTTTTCCAGATTTGTAAATAACTGCCATGTCGAATTCTTGTAATCGAAGGCTCCAACGCGCGAGTCTCCCTGAAGGGTCCTTTAGATTCGTCAGCCAACAGAGCGAGTGATGGTCGCTAACGACTTGAAAGGGGCGAGCGTACAAATAAGGGCGGAACTTCATAACCGCCCATACCACTGCAAGGCATTCTTTTTCGGTTGCCGAGTAGTTCGCTTCTGCTTTAGATAGGGTCCTGCTGGCGTAAGCAATTACTTTTTCAACACCACCCTGGCGCTGCACCAGCACAGCACCTAAGCCCACGTTGCTGGCATCCGTATGAAGCAGTGTAGGGGCGTCGTCATCAAAGTGCGCCAGGACAGGTGGTGTCTGTAAACGTCTCCGCAGCTCATTAAACGCTTGTTCCTGTTCTTCACCCCAGTGAAAGACAGCATTGTCACGCGTCAGCGAAGTTAATGGCCAGGCAATTCGTGAGAAACCAGCAATAAACCGGCGGTAATAGGCGCAAAGACCCAGGAAACGCCGCAATGTCTTTTTGTCCGTAGGTGTCGGGAACTTGGCGACTGCGGAGAGCTTTTCAGGATCAGGCCGGACACCTTCTTGGCTAACGACGTGACCTAAGAATTGCAGCTCCTCGTACCCGAAGTGGCACTTCTCGGGTTTTAGTGTGAGGCCCGCAGATCGTATGGCCTGAAATACAGCTAGCAGACGGCGTAGATGTTCTTCAAATGTGGCCGAAAACACAATCACGTCGTCAAGATACACCAGGCATGTTTGCCACTTAAGTCCCGAGAGCACAGTATCCATCAACCTCTGAAATGTTGCTGGTGCTGAGCATAAACCGAACGGAAGGACCTTAAACTCGTACAATCCATCGGGAGTGACGAATGCTGTCTTCTCCCGATCTCTCTCGTCTACTTCTATCTGCCAATATCCACTTTTCAAGTCCATTGATGAGAAGTAACGTGCATTTCGTAGGCGATCAAGGGAATCGTCGATGCGAGGAAGAGGGTACACGTCTTTTTTAGTTACTTGGTTGAGCTTGCGGTAATCTATGCAAAATCGTAAGCTGCCGTCCTTCTTTTTAACAAGTACCACGGGGGAAGCCCAGGGGCTCTGTGACGGCTGGATAATGTCGTCTCTAAGCATTTCGGCCACCTGGCGCTGAATAGCTGCACGTTCTTTCGGAGCTACACGGTAAGGATTTTGTCGAATCGGGCGAATCGAGTCATCCGTGATGATTCGATGTTTTGTCAAAGGCGTTTGGCCGATCCGCGATTCGGAAGCAAAGCAGTCTCGAAATTGATCTATGAGATCCAAAAGACGGTCCCGTTCTGAAGAAGACAAATTTTTACTCACATCGACGATGGTTACGGGCGTCTTGCACATTGATCCTTCCTGTTGCAGTGAGAAGCAGCGTCCAGGTTTATTTATTAAACCCGTCCTATCTTTGGGTCCTCCTTGGCGTTCAATCGAGACGTGACACTGGTGGAGCGCGCTGGGGTATGCATAAGACTCCTTCCGGCAGTCCACAGCGAATCCCAGACATCGACACGCCTGTACATCGCGCTAGCCGCCGCCTTCTAGGCCTAGCCCCGGAGTACAACCATCTGCCAAGCTACTCTTCAAACGACCAAGTCCATCAGGTCTCCAAAGCCATGGCACATCCCAACCCTACGCCGGTGACTCTTCAGAACACCAAGGTGCCAGAGTGCTTTCGCGGGGAAGCGTTTGAAGATGTCGAGGACTGGCTTGACCAGTTTGAGCGAGTGGCCAAGATTAATCAGTGGAGCGAAGATCACAAGCTTTGCAATGTTTATTTTGCCCTTCAGGATAATGCTAGAACGTGGTTTGAAAACCACGAGGCCAGCTTATCCACATGGAACGACTTCCGCCGCCAGCTTGTAGACACCTTTGCGAGAACTGATCGACGCGACAATGCGCTGCGCCTGCTTGAAGTGCGTGTCCAGAAGCCGAATGAGAGCGTGGCTATGTTTGCGGAAGACATGGCTCGCCTTTTTCGCCGTGCCGACCCTGATATGAGTGAGCCAAAGAAGTTACGGCATCTCATGCACGGTGTCAAATTTGAACAGGTGTTTGCCGGCTTAGTACGCAACCCACCTAAAACCGTGAGTGAGTTCATTAAGGACGCTACGGCTATAGAGCGAGCCCTCCAAGATCGGTGCCGCCAGTACAACCGACCAGCCAGCTGTGCCCCGACGACTGCGGCGGCGCTGACTGCAACAGATCAGACCACTCTTCGAGACATGATTAGAGAAATTGTCCTTGAGGAGTTGCAGCGAATTTCGGTTACGAAAGCTCAGTCGTCAGAGGCCCTCGTGCAGGCTGTAAGGAATGAAATTCGGTGCTCCCTAACACCGTCTGCCCAGTGCAACGAGTTTCATCCAGTCGACAACGCGGCAGTCATTTCCGAACCACCATACCGCGTTTCACAACCGGTCAACTACCCGGCCAACATTCCTGCACCTTATCACGAGCCGCAATCTGAGAGCTACGCCGCGGTCCTACGTCGCCCGCCTCCAGACCACGCCTCACCGAGCGCACCAAGCCGTCAGGAGACGCGATTCTTCCAGGGGCCTCAGTGGGCGCCTTCCAGGTGCTCTCAACTACGCCGAACGGACAGGTGGCGCAGTTATGACAGCCGGCCACTCTGTTTCTACTGCGGACAACCTGGCCACGTATATCGGTACTGCCGTTACCGCGAAGAGGGGCAGGCCTTTCCGTCTGCTTCTGCTCGCCGCCGCTTCGACGCTGACACTGCCCAAACCGACGACGGCCTTCCGGTCAGCAGGGAAACCGAATCCCCGGGCTTCCGCCGCCGCTCCTCCCCATCGCCACAGCGTTATTCTCCGCCGATGCGTCGTGGCAATGCTGACGTTGGCGGACGGCGGTCCCCTAGCCCTCACCGGGGAAACTAACAGCCGCAACCTCACGAGGGGAGGTTGCACACAGTCTAAAAGTGTCAAAACCCTCACCACCGCCGCAACAGCCGACAGCCCGTGCTTCTGACGCTGCCGTTAGTATTGACATTGCCGCACTACCGCCGAAAATGCCGCCTACATTACCAACGAAAATGCCGCATCAGATGAGCAGCCCCGACGACGAAGCTGATACCGCTGACCTTGCCGCACTTCCGCCGAAAATGCCGAAAGAGACGAGCAACCCAGATAACGTTGTTAGCGCTGACCTCGCCGTTTCCATTGATGGGCTGGAGGTACAGGCTCTGGTGGATACCGGGGCGGATTTTTCAATTATTAGCCAGAAACTGGCTGACACGCTGCGCAAAGTAAAAACCGAATGGACTGGGCCAGTAATAAGAAGTGCTGGGGGCCAGCTACTGGCACCGACAGGGAAGTGCACTGCTCGGATAGGAATAGGAAACGCGGTGTTTGTTGGCAGCTTCGTTATTCTCCCTGACTGTTGCAAAGATCTCATCTTGGGCATGGACTTTCTGCGTCTTCATGGGGCTGTAATCAGCATTCGTGACAGCGTCGTTGCCTTCACCAACAATCATGAAGACCTTGGTTGTGCGGAAGTACCACTGATGCCTTTACGCGTCGCCAATGAGACAGTGACATTACCTCCGCGATCATGCTCTCTTGTTGAAGTGAAGTGCGACATGGCGCATACCGGCGATGGTATCGCCGAAAGGGCAGTCGCCCTGGTACTAAGCCGAGGTGTTTCTATAGCTCGAGGGCTAGTCAACTTGACCAATGGACAGACCGAAGTGCTGCTGACAAACTTCAGCGACGAGCGTCAGCAAATTCCGAAAGGCACAACTGTGGCCTTTTTCGACAGCATCCCAAAGACCCAGCACCTCCACCAGTGTCACGTCTCGATTGAACGCCAAGGAGGACCCAAAGATAGGACGGGTTTAATAAATAAACCTGGACGAGTCTTGCGCTCCAACTTCCTTCTCTTCCAGGCTCGCGCTTGTGGGGCCCAGTCATCATCTTTGGCGTCGTCTTCTATGCGGCAATATCTTACAGATATGGCATACCTCAGTACAGATACGCAGCACTTGCATATCCGTACTGAGCCTATAGCTGCCTTCACATATGTGAAAGAAATGCACGAACACTTTGCAGCTCTAGTTTTTAGCCTCAGTAGAGCACAATATACTGATATGCTAGTGAGATGATGCCAGCTGTCATCTATGCATTTCAGCCGCTTTTCAGGTGCGGCCGTCCCAGTATGGAAGGGGACAACCAGTTTGAGACTAACATTTGGTTACTGCAAGGCTGGATGTGATTAGGAAACTATAGGTAGAGAACAGGAAATACAGCTGTCGCGCATAATTTCGTTAGTTTTCGATCTGTAGGGACCTGTAGGGACCTGCATGCGTAATATCTAGAGATGTGACCCACAGCTGACTGTTAAGAATGGCAGTTTGCTTCAATTTCCATTTCAGGAACACGGAATAAGGCTCAGATATAATGTCGAATTCCATGTCGCTGATCTGAAGCGCTCCGAATTAGCGGAAGAGCAAGATCTGGAACCGCGCTGTCACTGTCTAATCCAGACTGCACGCTGAAACAACTGTTCAGTTGAGTTTGCTCGGAATCGCCGATTGGAATTCCCCATTACGGCCGCACGGATGCATTGGAGGATTACTTGCAGTTAAGGTTTGAAATGTAGCGCGCTGTGACGAAATTGTGCGGGCTAGCGAGTCCTCGCCTCGCACTACTTCATTGCGCGCCGTCTGACAGCCGCGGATGCGTGTCGGCATCGGCGGTGCGATCCCGTTTTGCGAGAGTGGAGAGATCCATGCTGCTTCTACTGGTGAACTCAAACCCGTTATTGGAACAAGTTTCACGCGAGTTAATCGCGTTAACATGGGCGGCATATGGAGCAGGCAGAACGTCCGGGTTGAAGAAGTGGACTTTGTTGCCAATTATGCGTACAGGTATCCCCCCAAAACTGGTGAGTGGTTTCCTGCGGGCCCTTTAGAAGAAAAAAACAGCTGTGGTCCAATGGCGTCTGACAGGCACGCGTCGGGCATGTCTCACTGTTGTGTCTGTTTTTTTGGCGGTGCACGCTCGGAAAAGACCGCCAGACCTCGATCGACGCTCCGTGCGGATATCGCCGTCCGTCCGACGCTTTACAGAAGCGTCGGTGCTGGTCCTGATACCACGTACAACGCTCAGTTTCGCGTCAACCAGTGCAGTGTTTACATACAGTGCACCCCGCTCAGACCGTTCTTTTGAAGTCTCGGCATTAACTTCACGAAAGGAGAGGGCGTAATGGACATGACACTAATATGAGCGTCCTTTTGGCATTGTAAGCTTGCCTTAGCAACCGAAAACTTGCTGATTGCAGTCGTTGCGAGAGTTTGGTCTCAGGTGCTGACTAAAGCCGCTGCTGTCTTGTGTCATGCAGGCAACTACTTTGCTAGTCACTTCATCATGGGTGGAGAGCGCTTCGATGCCAATCAGCCGGAAGCTTACCTCTTCGGTGAAAACACGGACCTCAACTTTCTCGGTGGCAAGCCGACGCCCGTAAGTGGTGCCAGGCGTCGTCTTCTCTGCCGCTTTACATACAGTACACTGACCTCACGGGACTGCTATCGGCGGGTGTTTTGTTCCTTTTGAAAGTTAGCTCCTAGTAGGAAAAGCGCTGCTGTGTGCAGTTCGTGTGGCTTTTCAGTGAGGTTATACACGTGCAGTTGTAGTGTGCTGAACTTCACGCTGTCTAAATTATGCACTCTGTGACACGACTTGTGTGCCCTTGGTTTTAAGTGTTTCTGAAACTTGAGGCTTGAAGTTGATCGTCTTGATGTCGGTTATTTCTTAATGGTTGGCTTGGCGGTTATTTGTTTAGCATTATGCTGACAATGGAAAGAAACTTAAGCATAATTTGCGTCTTGTGCAAATTTGGAAAGGTAATTTATTTATTTATTTATCACATTACCCACAGCGCCTCTTGGCATAATTGACCATATGAACAACGAAAGCATTGTCAAATAGTTACTTATACTAAACTGCATGGCCAACAGCAGTATAAATACCCCTGCCACACTGGCACTTCTGCGCCTAGGAACTTGATCTGCATTGAGGATTTCAAGCATGATTGAATCATCCGATGCTGCACGGGATTTTTCAGTAATCATTGAAAAATCGTCTTCAGTTTGTATTACTGAATGTTGTGAGTCATCATACCTCTTTTTTTCTTTGCTGACAAAAGCCAGCCATGTGAGAGGACACAGCTGAAACAGTCGCAGCGTTAGCTGATGAACTTAGCAATGCCTCCTTTGAGTGCACCAGAAGTAGAGCAGGGTACTGAGCTTATTTTTGAATAATATTTATTTGTATGAGCAGGTGGAGCACACTGAAAATTTTCTTTCATACATATACATCAATTTACCCAATAAAATTTTGGTTTTTATTTCATGAAGATTTTTTTTCCTTATGTTCAGTAATATCTCTGTCACACGAACACTTTTTATTTTCACTGAACTCGATCTGCATTCAACTCAATACAGATTAAGGTTTCTACACGGCAACTTTCAAATGCAATCGAGCCCAAGCCTGCTTGGCTCGAAGCCACTTCCTCAGTCGCTTTTGAGTTTTCAAGCACATTCGAGAGCGAGCACCATCACACTCAATGTCACCTAACGCACACGAAGGCAACTTCTCAATGGTCATTCGAAATGGCCCTGTAGCACCGGATGCTTCAATCCTTCTTGAAAAGCTCAATGCAGATCTGAGTTCAATGAGGATCATAAATGTTTGTGTGATAGAGGTTTAGGATGGCGGTAACACCCGCTTTCGATTGTGCTTGGGAACCTCAAGTGTAATCAGGAATCGCAACTGAGTCAAGTAGGATTAGGCTCAGTCGTGCTTGAAAGTGGCTGTGTAATGTCCTCCTGATCTCCATTGAATTCGATGAGCTCGACCCAATGAGGATTGAAAGCACCGGGTGACAGAGGTATAATACCGCTGTCACACGGGAACTTCGGATCGTGATCGGTAACGATCGTGACTGAAGTTTCAAGTGCGGTCGAGATGGATTTTGCTACACTTACCCACTCGATTCCAATTGACAAGTTATATCGCAACATGAGAAATGACACTGCGTGCGATGGCTATCAGTTTGTAATATATGTAGAAATACAGGCTTGATTAAAACTTTTTAGAATTGTGTGTTTTTATTGTAAATTGTTTGATTAATCTTTACTTTTAGTTGGTATATTTGATTAATGTCTGGGAACCAGGGTGTCTATGACAGCCTGACCGTGGTGGAAGCAATAGAGTAGGATCGTGGGCGATCACGATTGAATTCGCTGTGTAGCAACACTGGATCCGCATCGAACTCAATTTTGATCGACTTGATCACGATTAAAAGTGCCCGTACGACGGGAGTAAAGCCTTTTGCTCAGTGATTTGAGCTTATTTCAAGCCGTTCTTCTCCTTGTCATCTCTATGCAGTTCCCCTACCCTGCACCTCAGGCCAACGAGCCAACAAGACCACTACGCAGTCTGGTTAACATTCGCAAAGAATCACTACGTTTTGTCAGGTGCGTCATTTACTTCATTCTATTTCTTTTCTTTCTCCTGTCTCTACAGCTGTCTCATATCTCCTCTATGACTCGAGATCATACTTGTTTGGCTTGCGTACACCTCATTTGAGCTACACGTGGGAATATTTATACAAATTTTGGATTGTAGGGCAGGTAGTTTTACGGACTATACTGCAGTTCTGTTTGTCTCTATTTTTCTTTTTTTTTTCCCCCCTTTTTCTCTCTTGCTGACAGAGTTCAAGAAGAGTCCAAGGTAGACGATGAAGTGACAGAGGCAAGCCCTACGTGCCGATACAACATCGAGTTCACCTTTGACACCGACGTTCGATGTGCCATCACCATCCACTATTTCTGCACAGAAGAAATCACCACAAATGGTTTAATGTGGGTGGCTTCTCTTGGAGGTCTGAGAGCATACATTTCATTTGATTATGGTTAGTTTGCTGGAGGAATATTAAGTCATTTTTTTTATCAGGAAGTTACAACCATTACTTAAATTACTAACCAATTGCCGGAGTTGCCGGAGTTAAAAGCTAGTTAGTGGTCAGCAGAATTTCCACTGCATTAGTTGGAAATTTTCTGGCAGGGTATGTATGGTAAGCATATCTCACATAGCAACATTTGAACTGGACCTACACGGACTTTGTAGCCTATTAATCATTCATTCGCTTTCGTTAGTGGCAGCTGCTTCCAGCATATTTTTCTTGTAGTTTATTGCTGACGGGAGGTTTGTTTGCAGTCATTAACTGTGAGGACCTCCCTTCTTTGTGCACAGCTATCCATGTGGCAGGGTCTTTGTCTTCTCATGCTGTATTACTTTTTGTGTACAGTTATAGCCCAAGAAATGCAGAAATGAGTTCAGAGACCTATCACTACAAGCGTGGGGCCAACCAGCAGTTCAGCCAGTCATCCCACATCTTCGATCCAAGTCAATACTGTGACGAAGAGGTGAATGGACTTAACTGTTTTATTTTATTAAGCGCCCTGGTTAGCTGGAACCACACGAAATTCACCATAATTTGTTTATTGTGTTCCACTGTCTGCAGTAACCACCTCATTACAAAGGTACTCAAGGGCACAATTGTAGTTGGTCTAAATCATTGGAGTGGCCGTCATGCTCTAGTGACCAAAAAGCTGCACCTCCGCTTCAAGAGAAACTTGTATAGCTAGGTAGAAAAAGCTTAGAAAACAAAATACAGATACCAGTGTCACCATCCATGTTCGCAAAAAAACTTCAGTGACATCAAGACACTTTTTTCCTCGCTTATCTTTGTTGCTGGGCTACATTCGCTTCCAAATAGCAATCCTCATTCTTGATGTGAATGAAGTGGTGAAAGAAATATATGCTATTTTGAGTCCAATTCTCTCGGTAACAAACATATCTTTTGTTGATGAATAAGCGTAGCCATGGTCAGAAAGAGTGAAATGATCCAGTTTTACTGCTGGTAAAAATTTGTGAAGACAGTTTGGTGTCCAGCATTTTTGTGTATATCCGCATGTCAGAACTCCCCCATCTTTCCTTTAGCTCTTCCCCTTTTGTGCCTATTTAGCATAGTTAACTTGCTAATAAGGTCTTCGCACATCAATATTGGAACCTTCTGCATTGCTTACGGATATGCTGCTCCATGTGTTGTGTAATTAGACAACTGAAGTTTTGCTTTCAGTGCGAGTTTCTTTTTTCTCTTGAGACACCATTTTTTGAATGAGTCCCAAAAGACGAGCGTCGTTAGCATCAAAAGTAGACAACAAGAATGGCCCACTTGAAAACTCTGCAAATCTCATGACTGATTTGTTAGCTGTTGGTATTGATAATGCGAGCAGAATTAATTCTTGGCGCGCTCCTTTTACTGCAAGAATTCAGTTCTGATAGCGGCGATGATGGAAATCGGCCTAAAACATTTCTCTTACTGCTGCTGCCAATTATGTTGCTGCATGCTCGTTTCTTTGTGCCTTTGCTTTTTCTGATACACATTTTGCGCTATAAATCAAGGATAATGTGAAGTTCAGAGCTGATTTGCTGCTCCCTGGCGAGAGCTTTACGAGACTGCTGTGCTGTGATGTTTTGTGTCAACCTCACGAAATGGCGCAACATGTCTAACGAGAAATTCATTGTCTTTGTTTTGTCTTGAATTTTGCATGCGCATATTTCGAAATGCTTTTGTTGCCCTCCATAACCCACACTCTGGAACAGGCTTCTAAAATTTTTGGTTATTGCTTTTCCTACACATTGCCGCTATTGTCTTTTCCCTGAGAGCCCTCCAGTATCCTTACGCTAGACAAGAAGAATTTCAAATTCTCTCTCGGGCAGTTGGCGCGGAGTAATGGTTTGCGCGCTCGGTTGAAGAGCAGAAGGATGGCGGCTCGGTTCCTGGCTATGAACAATTTTATTATTATTGAGTGTTGGTGTGCACACACGCTCTGACGACAGGCTGTTTACGCTACTCTTGGGCCGAGAAATGGTTTCGCATTAAAACTGCAATGTAGTCTCTGACGCATGATAGCTTTAATTCGTTACAATGCCTATAAGCAAACATAGTTTGAGAGTAAGAATGACAACAAATTATGTATAAGGAGTTGCACTGTAATATGAGATTTGTGGAGTAAAATGTTTACTGAATTTCAAGGGGGCGAGAAACAGTTTTCTTTCTTTCTTTTTAAAGCATTAGTGTCTGACTTATGTATAGTAACATGCGTCTGAACTCTTATTTGTGCGTTTGCAGCTCGGCTATAACTTTGAGGAGGAAGTTCTGCCCGTTGTGATCCACTGCCTAGCCGAAGAAGGGGAGGGTATGTTGTATTTTATTCTTGTTTTCCGCTTTTCATTTCTCCATGAGACTTGCTCAGTGCTGTGCTAAGAACAAAAATAAATCTGAAGATTTTTGGCATCTGGTGAAAGTTTTTCTGTTTAGCTAGTTTCACCAGATCTAGTATATGTCTGTTAACAAGGCAAGCAACAGGGAAGAAAAGACCCTTGATTCAGCAACATAGCCATATGTAAGAACGCTTGTGGTGAGCGGTGTGAGCAACTGTTGGCTTTGCAGGCATGAAATTGCACTCTTTTTACACTCTACCCCAAGTAGTATTGGGTTATGTCTGTGCATTTTTGAAGCTTTTCTTCATTAGTACTCAGCGTTTACGCCTGCTGCTTTACACATTTACCATTTTCTACTCTGAGTTTGTCCATGTCAACATTTGTGCATATTTATCTGCATTTTGTTAAGTCTGCATATTTGTCTGCATTTTGTTCAGTCTTTATGAGGAAGGAATGCATCTGTAATAAATTGATATAAATCTCATTTGAGAGTACTGCTTTCTTGTTTTATTAATATGCCATAATGCATATATTTTTCTATGTTTGTTTTGAAGGCTCCTAAGTGGCTTGTTAGATAACCTTTTACAGAAGATAACTTTGTTTCCTATTTTTGTTTAAGATTTCTGGAAGCTGCTGTGATTGGTGGCATAAGTCGCTTGATTACACTTGCACCTCTAAGTAAGGCCTCTTTAGTCACTTAAAAAGTATTAGGAAAGTGTTGTCTACTGTGTTTTCAGTTGATCGCTGTTAATGGCTCTTATATACTCTTCCTCATACTTCCGTACCCCTGGCTGTTTTCTTGTATTCATCTTTCACTCTGTGACATGCGATGCTCAGAGCCGCGACAGTCGCACGTGCTGGTCGCAGTGGTGGAAAAGAACTCCGACAACACGTACACCCTCAAGCCACTCAAGCAGAAGCTGTTTGTCGACGGCCTCTGCTATCTGCTGCAGGAGATCTATGGCATCGAGAACAAAAATGTGGCCCAAACCAAGGTGAGTACCTCTGCTGACACCGTGGCATTACTTGCTTGCTGGAATTCCATTAAAGGCACGGCGTGGACATATTGAAGTTTACCTGCGTTTATTCATTATCGTGTCCAAATGAATCTGCTTTAATTTAGCTTTTATAAGCTGCAAGATGGCAGAAAATGTTAAGCATGTGGCCGTTGTCACAGGCTCTTTTCATGAGCAAACAATGGCAACGGGAAGCCAGTTTTGGGCACAAATATCTGAGGCCTGATCATGCTGCAGTCTACTTCCAGCTGGCAATCATAGTGTTTTTAACTCTCTCTACGATCTTTCTCTGAGCTTTTCTGCAATAAATGTTTTCTTTTAGAGCATGAAAACGTGCTAAAACAGCTGCGAAAAAAAACAACAAAAGCGTCATGTTTTACAGAGAACGAACATTGATAGATGTCTTCAGTGTCTTCCAAAGTTTCATCGTTACCTCATTTACGTTGAAGAACAAAACAAGTCTAAAACTTGTGGGGTTAGAATGGGGGGGGGGGGGGGGAAACTTCGCGAATAAATGGAATTGCTCAAAGCTGGATGTAATATTGGAGACCTTCTGTCATGTTCATTGAAAAGGCGGTACAGCCTGCCTCGGAGATCTATCCAAAAAATATATAACCAGTGTTGGAGACGGCTGCGATTTATTTCTGTATTGTTTCCTGTCTCTGTTATAAAAGCTTCTTTGGTGAACATCCCATGGCTCTCATTACGATGTTGTAACCTTTCATGCATTCCAATTTGAATTTGTCCTCACGCTAGAAGAAATTGTGCAATATAAAACATGGAAAGTGGCAGTTATTTAATGCTTTTGCATTTTTTATTGGCCACTAACAAATTCGAGAAAGTGAGGAGAACGAAAACTTGGGAGAGAAAAAAAACGCCTTTTTCGCTGACAGCAGGATGTTGACGTAATATGATGTGTAAGTTTCAGCTTCAGTTGTATTGAAGGTCATGGGGACATGTAAAGGATTCAATAGGCCACGCAGATCATTGTTAAGGAGGAGGTTGACATGTTGGCTCGTTGCCAACGCTTCAGCCTTTGTCCTTGTGTGACAACTGCGCAGCCACCGACGGGTGACGAGGAGACGGAGGACAGCGGGGCCGAGTGCGTCATCTGCATGTGTGACAGCCGGGACACCCTGATCCTGCCATGCCGCCACCTGTGCCTGTGCTCGTGCTGCGCTGACTCGCTCCGCTACCAGGCCAACAACTGCCCCATCTGCCGCGCCCCGTTCCGCGCGCTGCTGCAGGTGCGCGCCGTGCGTCGCACCCTTTCCTCGGCCGTCGCCGTTCCTCACCTGGGCTCAGGGGACGCGCAGGTCAGCTATTCCTCTGCCTTTCTGTTTCCTTCGCGTGCACTGAATGGTTTGACCAGAGCCAGCCTGGATGGGCAGAAATGCGCGCCTTTAAATATAGACAGCTAAATTTGGGCCCCACTGTGTTGGTGCAATGGCTAGGGTGCCCGGCTACTGCGCCCAAGGATGCGGGATCGAGTCCCGGTCACGGCGGCCACTTTTCGATAGATGCGAAAAGTATAGCACCCATGTGCTGTGCAATGCCAATGCACGTTAAAAAATCCCAGGTGGTCGAAATTTCCGGAGTCTTCCACTACGGTATCTCTTACAGCCTGAGTCGCTTCGGAATGGTAAACCGGACAAACCAACCAACATAATTTTTGGGTTTGTGTTTTGTCTTCTGTAATGATGTGTGAGACATTAATGTACATGGATCAATGCATGATATTCGCCTACAACCACTGAGTAATTTATAATCTAATTTCTTTTCTCACCTGTATCAGTTTCGTTTTCCACAGCTGAGCAATATCTGTGACGTCGAAGTCAAGTCTAGGTCACGTGAGGGATGAAAAAAAAAAGAAACTGCATTATAATAGTTCCTGTGTTGTTTTAATTTTCCAGCCTGCCTCAAAGACAGGAGTTACAAAAAGTGAAGAGTCAGTGAATATATCACTGTTTTTTCATGTCATGAGGGACCTGGAGTTGATTGCTGCAGCCATTTCTTGGCTCCAGAGACCGAAATCGAAGCCACTGAGGAAAGAAAATTCGATCAATAATTTGCAGTGGCTTAGCTCAGCTAGACCAGATATTCAAAATGTTAGGGTTTGGCTTGATTGGGCTTGGGGGGTGGGGGTTATCCGATATGTTAGGCTGCACCGGTTAAGCAACTGAGACACTCACGGATTTCGATACACGTAAAGCACATGTTTATTTAATGTTAGGCTTTATGGACACGAAGGCTGGTCGAAGGTGTGAAGTAGTAGTTTGTCACCGTCTCAATTTTGGATACACAGTATCTAGAAGTGATGGTCTCCCTTTTTGCACACATCATCAATGGCAGTTCCCCATTGGTTTGAACATGAGCATCCAATGCTAAATTAAAGTTGAACTTCACCTTCATACACTTGTTGAGCTTCAATCTCTTCTTGCTGTACCGATGGACAGTCTTCTGCTCCTTGTAATTCGGCAGTGACTCAGTGTCTTTGCCAATCCGAGACTTGGTGCTGCCGCTTAGCGAGACATTCTTCACGCTCTTCAGGCGTCTCATGCTCACTTTAGCCTTCCCTGCTTCATTTGCTTATTGTCGGGCAGCCTCACGCAATGCTATGACTTCTGGATCGGTCTTCGTTTCTTCTCGTAGCCTCCACTGATGACTTCTGTGCTTGTCGTCTGCCTCTTCATCCATTGCGCGTCTATCTAGCAAACGCACGCGCCACGGCTTATATTCTCAGCTGCGCGGTAGGCAGATTATCGCGATGATCATGCGTGGTGATCACGACTAAGATGATGATGACCATAGCGGAGCGTGACGTCATGCGCCCGGTTGTCAAGGTAACAGCGCATATGTAGTTGTGGCTGCGACTGAGCACGGCGAAATGGGCTTCTGCTAGCCTAGTGTAGCTTTTGGTACAAAATTATTTAGCAGCCGTAAGTGAAAATCGTGTGATGATTGTTGGGCTGGAATGTCTTGCACATTATTAACAATAAGAAAAAGCATCACCAAAATTCGGTGTCTATAGTTCTTTAACAGTAGCATTTGCTGACTGAGTTGAAATGGAGTCAAGATGGGACATGATTTTTAGCATGGTTAGTGAAGATGAGGCGAAAAAATTAAGTGTAGGACAGCACTTAGACATCTGTTGCACCTGCCACTCAGTGGCAAAACACTGGTGTAAACTCTGGTTTAGGCTCAGCATATGCTTATTGGTCTATCAAGTTAGGAGCAGTTGTTGCTTTTCCGCCTGTTATTCTTCAACCACCGCCGCCCCACCTTTGGGTTTCCCACCTAACCTATCTTGTGAAAGAAACTGTCACAAGCGCAGAGATCTTGAGGCTAAAAGAAAAGGCGCAAAGATATTGAGGCTAAAAGAAAAGATGTGCCAGTTAATCGTGTCTAAGACATCAAGAGGCCATATACTAATCCTAGGTAAAACAGTCTAGAGCTGTTAAATGTTCATTGCATATGCGTGGGGAATCCTGCACACTCACTCTTATCACTTATTTCTTGCAGAGCACTGTAGTGCGAAAGAGTTATGCTCAGTTAATTGTGTAGGAACCTCCTGCATTGCAGAAAGAACGCTTGAAACAAGTTGAAGTTGGCCTCTATTGGCTGAATATTTCACTTAATTGATGAGCAAGCTTCTGTCACTGAAAGTATAGCTTTTTATACGTCGGAAAAAAGAAAGAAAAAAAAAGAAATGTAATACAGGTGCATTTTGAAATGCAGGCTATTTTCACATATGAACTGCAGTGCTGTCAAGGGCACATTATTTTCATAAATCTCTTGGCAAAGGCCATGCCAACTAGCAGTCACTGGGGCCCCCTGATACAAGTTTGGCTCAGCAGTGTGGAAATATGGCCCTGACTTCCAGCTTCTCTACGATGACTGTTTTTTGCTTCTGAACAAAATGCCAACAAGATTATGAAAAGCTGGACTATCGAATTTCACTGACAGAGAAAATTCTACACAGCTATTCTCAGCGCCTCGTTAATGATTGCTCACATGCATAGCTGCTATGTTTTTTGGTGTGTTTGGGCAGTCTCTGCGGGGGTTATTCGCTTCTGAGGGACGGTGGTGTGAGCGTACGTTGTAACGTTGGTTTGCAGAGCTGTCAAGACATCCCACCAGGGTACGAGGTGGTTCCTCTAGTGGAGGCCCTCAACGGTCCTGTCGTGGGTTCGGCACCAGTCGCAACCAGTGAGTGCATTTTAGTGCGACACGCATGGCGTTTCGTGCTCTGAGGATCTCATAGGCAAGAATGAAGGTGTGTTGTTTCTTTTCCGCCACAAGTGGGACATCATTCTTAGGGAGCAGTATTGAATGGTTTTTATTATGGCACCTTTTAATATTTTCTCCCAGTGTTCCCTCATAAGCCACCAGTGTGGGTGCGGGTATGCTATAGAGTGCACCAATGCGGAGACGACTTGCACTTCTCTTGTATTGATGGGACGTTTTCTTCCATTTCACCCAGTGCATCTGACGGTAGGTCTTCCACCCGAAGCCACAACCCCCGAAGGGCCAGCGTCCAAGCCTCGGAGGAGTGGAAGGTCAGAGGCATATCACATGTTCCTGTTCAAACTGAGACACTGGTTGATGCTGCTTATGAAAAACTTGTTGCCCACTTCAGTGAGAAGTTACCAAGTTTTTAGAGGGGTGTTAGTGCCAGGCCTATCCTTCTCTCTTGCGCAGCGTGCTTACAAGTGTTGGCATTATTGCAGGAGCAGCTGTAATGGTGTGCTTGCTCCAAAATAATTGACATCACTGTTGCTGTCGTACTATGTCATCGCTGAAAAATTCCCACCTTAACCTGCTTATCAACGGAATTTTGGTTGGGTTGGCCAGTTGGCAGATTCTCTTGAGAATATGCCCTTTGTGGCTATGATCCAGGAAAGCACAGTACAGTAAAAGCTCGTTAATTCGAACTTCACGGGACCGGGAAAAAAGTTCGAATTATCTGATGTTCGAATTATCGAATGGCCTCGAAAAAACTGACAAGAACCATTTGTATTACAGTAAATGTACTGTATTTAGTCGCGTAATGAACTGGCTCGCATAATAAACCCACTCAGCCCGGATTTGTGCAAACGAATCAGAAAAAAATAAATAAATAAAAGCGTCAGTCGTTAGCGCGTCCCTCTGTTTCCCGCTGTCGGCTGTTCCGCAACACATCTCTTGGCAGTGCGCCAAGATGCTGCGCATGCGTGTTTATCTTTTGACTTTAGCTCCCGCAGGGGAAGGGAAGCAAACTTGGCAAAGTGCCAGCGCTTGTCCGGTTGTGCAAGCCTCCTTTTCAGTAGGTTTGCAGGTTTGCTTTATCGTATTATGAGCAACTGGGGCAGGCGCCGTCTACTACCATTCCAATCATCGGAACAAACAGTGCTAAAAGCCGGCGTCATGATCGCGGCTGACTCGCATGCTTCTGTTGACACTGGTGGGTGGAAGGATGGATGGCTATCGCAAAAAAAAAAAAAATTGTAACCCATAGTACCCGTCTGAGATCATAGTCTTTTATGGGCGTTGGCTGGGACGGCGCCGACAGTACTTATCCCCATTTCCAAATTAACAGGGCTGGAATTAACGGGTACAGTAAAAGCTCGTTAATTCAAATTCCACGGGGCCGCCAGGCCAGTTCGAATTAACCAAAATTCGAACTAATGAAAGTGAGCAAAAATGAAGGCGTTTGATGCCCGGAGGGCACGAAAAACATTTATTTAGCAAAAAAGTCTGTTATCATCTTCTGCTTCTTCTCTCTGAGGGCTACCGTACTCACTCGGTCTTCTAGCATGCGAATGCGACGCTGGGAGTCTTCTTCCCCCTCTTCAAAGCTGAAGAAAAGGCGCGCGACATTCAGCGCTCCCATAACTTCTGCCGCGGATGGACGCACGGGCTCTTGCTCCTCGTCGTCGTCCTCGTCTTCTGCCTCTTCTGGGACAGACTGCTCCCCAACAATTTCAGCGACAATGTCCTCATCACTTAGGGCACCGCACACTGCTGCATCGCTGTCTACTCCAACGTAATCATCAAAACTGACGTCCTGCAGCACAGCACGCACAGCCGCAGGCAGAGGCTCCGGACTCCCATCGTCGCCACTTTCTTTCATACTTCCGGCAGCAAAGCCACAGTGGTGGAAGCAGTTTGCACCTGCTCCCATGCACGCACCAACATGTGCATTGCTGTGCGCAATGTGATAGTGCTGGTCTTCTGGTTTCCAGTGCACAAAGTCATGCGCTCGATCATGTGGCGCCTATAGAAACATTTGATGTTTCTGATCACCCCCTGATCCATCGGCTGCAAGGCCGCAGTCGTGTTGGCGGGCAAAAAGACGAGCCTTGTGGCTTTCAGCTCGGCGTCGACTTTGTGTGCCGAGCAGTTATCCACAATGAGGAGAACTTGACGCTTCCCTAGCTCCATCCTCCGATCGAATTTCAAGAGCCATTTTTTAAACAATTCGCCCGTCATCCACGCCTTGCTGTTGGCGGAGTATTCCGTCGGCAGCGTCCTAATGTTCTTGAAACATCTAGGCTTATGTGCCTTGCCGACAACAAAAAGAGGGACCTTCTCCGTCCCGGTCATATTAGCGGCGACCAGAACAGTAATCCGCTCTTTGCTTCGCTTGCCGCCAGCGCAGCTGTCCCCTTTAAATGTTACTGTTCTGTCGGGCTGGAGCTTATAAAACAAAGCAGTCTCATCAGCATTGAATATATCATGTGCCAAGTAGCTTTCTAAGTACTGCTGCAGAGCACCGCTTCGCCACGTGGCACAAGTTTCTGCATCCACTTCTTTGGCTTCTCCAGACAACACCCGGAAGACAAGATTATGTCTGTCTCTAAAGTGGTGAAACCATCCTTCGGAGGCGACAAAATCTTCCACATTCAAGCGCAGGGCGAAATCGGCCGCCTTCGCCATGATAATTGGGCCGCTCAGTGGAATGTCAGCGCTTCTCATTTCTTTCACCCACGTGATCACAGCGGTCTCAATTTCCGGATACTTGGCTAACCGAAGCCTTTTTCTGTTGCTGGCGAAATCTTCGGCTTCATAGGCATCCTCGATGGCCTTCCTATTTCGGACGTACGTCGACAACGTGCTTGGTGGAATCCCGTGCTTTTTCGCGATTTCCACTTTGCTGGCCTTCCGTTCATCCACTTCGCGTAAAATAGCCACTTTCTCCTTCACCGTCTTGGCACAGTATTTCCCACGCGAACACATCTCGCGGACACAAGCTCACAACAAGCGGCGTGCAAAACGAGGGCTCACGAAATGCAACACGAAACCGTGGTCGATAACACTAAAACGTCGTTCCTCGAAGGAGTCGCGGCAGGAAAGACTGTTTAGTACTTGTTCCAGCACCCTAGCGGCGCCCCGATGGTTGTGCCATCTATCGTTCTGCCGTGAAAGCTTCCAACGATGGTTTTTAACAGCGCCGCTTGGCGGCGCGCAGTTCGAATTATGGGTGGCGGCGCCAATTTTTGAGTGAAATAACGAGCTGTTAGGCGCATAGACTTCTATGCACTGCGGACCGGACCACAATGATTATTTCGAATTATCCAAAATTTCGAATTAACGAGTTGTGAATTAACGAGCTTTCACTGTATTTAGTTGCGAGCTACGGAGGTTGCGCAGAAGAGAGAGCAGGCAGCCGCCGCCGCGTGGCCATGCACTGAACTTGCCGTGGTCGCCGTCCCTTTCCTCCAACGCTGCCGGCCGCTGCGCCGGTCATGGCGCCATTTAAGTTTTACCCACTCTTCCATGGTTTTACCTGGTTCCATCTTCTGTCCCCGTTTTGGACGTGCGCAGCCTCTAATTACGCCTTTCGATCACGGAAGTGTTTCTTTACTTCTTTTCTCTTTTTTTTTTTTTTCCGCATGATGTGCGCCAAGCCGCCCAGACGCGGCGGCGCGTAGTTCGAATTATCCGTAGCGGAACCGGCTCACGTTCGAATTAACGGGCTTTTTTATACACAGATCTCTATGGAGCTTGGCCGGACCAAGTAGTGCAGTTCGAATTATCCGAAAATTCGAATTATCGAGGTTCGAATTAACGAGCTTTCACTGTATATGCCCTGATTCTGTAAGGGCCACCATATGGGATCATATGCAGGGAATCCGAGCTAAATGTAAAAGAGGTTTTAAAATTTACGGTGGGCACTTTCCCAGCAAAGTGACCTAAGGGCTGTTCTAAGTTACCTATCCTAATCCGCAGTATTTTTTCGTTCATCAAAGTTAGCTAATTAGTACAGACTAATTAGCTATTTATTAAATTATTGGCTGGATCAAAAAAAGCCAAAGTCTCAATGTAAAAAGAGTTGCTTGAAAAACAGCTAGCTACATTGTGTCCATCACGCTACAATTTACTTTATTAGCCGTCAAAGAAAGCTGTCCCGTGACGAGCTGTTATTTTAAATCATTCGCCGAGTGTTAAACAAGGCTTCATCGTAGAGAGCAGTGCAAAACAATGCGGATTTTGTTATCTGGGGCACACTCTGGACTTCGAAGTGGCGCCACGGTTTTAAGGAAGCTTTTTCTATTACAGTGCGTGACGTATCATTTTCTTGGCCTGTAAAAAAAAAATAATAATAATAATAATAAAAAATAAAAGATACTTTACGTAAACACTAGCTTGATGAAATGGACATGGGTAGCTGTTTCTCGGGGTCTACAGTAATTAAGAAGTGAGCTAATTAGCTCTTACTAATTAATTTTTGCAAACACTACAGACTAGGCCAGGTGGCGCTGAGCAACTTCTGGCAGGTTTTCCTGAGTTAGGGCTCCATATTTTTCAAAACCTTGGTTGCATGTATCTGGGACACCCTGTACAGTCTGTCAAAAATATACAGCCCAACGGTTTCGCTTCTAAGCCCTGTAACGCAGTTTCTGGTAGCAATACTGGAATATGAGTGTAAGCTAGAGCAGAATGAGGACGAGTTTTGTCACCTTTGAGATTGCGAATGCCAGAGTTGCGATACGAGTCCCGTTACGGGGCTTAGAAGAAAAACCCTTGGGCCGTATATTTTTTACAAAGGCTGTACATATGCACACACACACACATGCATACATATATACAATTATTGTTGTCACCTTCCTTGCTTGGCCATGTTCCTTAAGGGGAGATGCTACTCGAAGACACTTTTTCTTTAATATTTGACTTAGAGCTATGAAACTCTGGTTAATAATTCAGTTTTTTATGCTGATTTCAAACTGCAATTAGGTTTATTGTAAGTTGCACAGTTTTTGTTCTGTTCAGCGACAGTGTGTAAAATATACACTCTTTTGCCCCCTTCTTTGTCATACTAAACTTCCATAAACACACATCGTTGATGGCTCATTTTGATTCATATAAACTGTAGAGTGCCAAAAACTAATAATAAAGTACATATTAAGTATGCTAATGACGTGAAAATTTTGAACCTGGCAAGTCTACATTGTCAAGACACCGCCATGTGGTAATTATTTTTTTTTTGTAATTATTTGATCAGTATTTATTCATGAAAGAGATAATGGCACTCCTCATACCTCAGAGAAAATGTGTGGAAAATTTCATTCAGATATGAGCATCAGAAGTACCAAAAACATGAAGGGCAAACGCTGAAAATTGCCCAAAATTGCATTTTGAGAAAAATGCATTTGAAGTTAAAATTGAATGTTTATTTAAAAAAGAGAGCTTCAATTCCGATCAAACTTTGGAACAAAAGAAGAAAATTGTCCATAAAGCAGCCACTGGCACTAGAAACTTCCTGCAGCATATGTCGCTCCCTCATGACCCTTGCGAGTGGACTCCGACATGCGCTTTTTTTCTTCAGTGTGCGGCGATTTGCGTGCGCTTTTGCAGTCAGCTTCAAGGACATTTGTTTCTGCATTGTTATTTCTCTGGATGTGCCAAGCTATGATGCATTGGCTTGTGGAGTCCAATAATTGAGGAAAATCGCACTAGCTGCTCATATCCAATTCCTATAAAACAGGCCGCCACAGCAGCTTTGACGTTGACGGCGAAGCTTTCATCCGAGCTCCCGCTGTCAATCTCTGCTCGCATCCCTGCACGCCCTAACTCGCCACAATCAGTATGTTGTGGAAAGCACACATTGCGGGCTGGCAGAGTTCTCACAGAGTAGTTCAAGAAACGAAGCGAGTCTGCGCTTTGCGGCCGGTTTCCGAATACTGGAAGTCCTGAATGCTGGCTTGGGCAAATCGCGCCGCCCACAAGAACGTTCACCGCTGCAAAGTCAGTAACTGCAGATGACGCCTCATCGCAGGCTATTTCCTCACCTTAGAAATGCCCAATCTTTTTTTCCGAGGCACTCACACAATCTAGCGCCGCTTCAAATTCCTCGGAGGTATCTGAAATGCTGGAGGGATCGGCGTCGGTTCCACTAGGCCTAACTGCCACAGGTCGAGTTGTCACTGGACGAGCCTTCTCTTTCGATTTTCGCCAACGTCCTCTATATTTGTGAACAGAACGGTATTTCACTCCTCGGTGACTGCGCTGGTTCAATTGTGCTTCATCCATGACGAAGATAAAGTTGCCGAACGATCGTCACTCGGAAACGCACCTCGACGTAGCATGGAGCCAGCAAGTGGGCTTCGCCACATGCGCGCGCGCGGCGGCCAATGGCAAGGCTCGATTCGTACCACGTGATTTAAAAACCAGTCGCAGCGCTCGAAAAACGCGACGTAGGCATGCTTTTTTTTTATTATTGCTTGCGTTTTAGACGCCAGGCAACTGTGGCGATTGGGAGAATGTGGCTTGGCTGATCTCCTCACGTGATCCGCAACGGCGATCAACTGCGCTATGCCGACCGCGGGACGCTCGAAGATAGCATACTTTCGGTCATTTAACCGCCACCGTGCGCTCTTTAAACGTAATTTCAGCCCATTTCCTGTTTAAACTTAGCTTTGATTTTTATTTTCATGAAAGTAGAGATACTAAACTTGACAAAACAAGTAAAAACAAAAAATCAGTCATTTTCGAAAAAATCCGCGTTTTTCGACCCGCATCTCCCCTTAAGACTAGTGTGTATCCTCATAGAGTTATGACAAGCTCCCTCCGTGTGTCTTTATGTAGACGGCTTTCGGGGAGCACATCATCGTTGCAGACTGATGGAGGAGGGTCAGCGGCACCCCCTGAGGTTGTGGTAGCTGCTGTGGTGTCGTCCGACCCTGAAAAAGGACGCGCAGTATCCCCACTCGGCCCAGAAGGCCGCTGGCACCGAAGGAGTTCCTCACGGGCTGCCCCTGAGCAAGTTCGGCTGCTGTCTGAGTCTGAAGGCAGCGGTAGCCGTCGCAAGGTAAGAACTAGCATCATTTCTAGGGTGGGTGTCAAGATGTCATTGGGAGTAATAAAACCTCATGTCGCATTGATGCAAACTTTTTTCACCTGCAAGTGTCTGTGGTTGCAAGAGAATGGTACGAAAAATACCTGGCTTTCACACAAGACGTCCAGGTTAGGTTTATTCATTGGCATACAGTGCTGGTTCCTCTCAGTCCTAACGTGCATGGTAAACCAGCTGCAGTTTTCTTTTCTTTTTTTGCCACCAAGTCCCGCAGGTCTGTATGCATTGTCCATTTTATCTTGCCACTTGTCTCTTGTCTTTGATGGATGACATCGCCCTATGACGCACACTGGCAGGGCCCCATGTTGCTGATGTACTTTTCTTCTCCCTGGCAGTTTCTTTTTCTTTTCTTTTCTTTTTTTTTTTTAGTTGGGCTGTTTGTAAAGCATAAAGAGCAAGATATAGAAATTTTGCGCAATTTTATAAGATTTCAGATTTTTCACACACATAACACAACTGCAAAGTCTTTGTGATGCGAACATGATCGATATGAATTTGGGATGGGAATTGATAAGGCACTGCGTACCATTTGCACAATTTCAGATTTTCTGAACGCATTCTTGTAGTACTAGTCCTGCTTTATGCAGAGGGAAGCAGCCTGCATCTGCGTGCAGCTCATACATCGTTGAACCAATGATCGCTGGTCGCGCTGTGTATGCGCGAGGGGGGAGCAGTTTACGGCAATGTTCGGCCAGCACATCGCCGACGTTGCGATCACCAATTGTGCTCTAAGCACCTCGAGTAGGGACCAGGGGTCGCGTGGTTGTAAATAAGTCCCTTTGCCATAAACAGACCTGCTTGAACACATTCCCGCATTTCTGCTTACAGGTACCGTTCATTTTGATGATATCAAATTTCTGATGTTCCAGATTTTTTTCGCAGCCCTGTGAGATTTGTATCACCAAATTTTAATTTGGTGCTGCCATAGGACAGCAATGCACAATAACAGAACTAATGGGTAGTAGGAGAAGTTACAAAATAGCTTGCTTCACAGTCAGTGAGATAGTGTGAAATACAAAGGGGCAATTTAAAGCATGCTCATAAGCTTGTTCAAATTTAGTTTGATTCGGTGATTCAAACTCTCGGTTTATACGAACATTTTTTCTGGTTTTTCTCGTCGCTTGAAGGCCGAAATAACCAGTTCACTGTAGTAAAAGAAAAGCGAGCAATCTTGCTGCAGGCGTCGTTTTTGGTCCCAGCCGCGAAACGCAACGTTAAAGTTCTTAGATTTGGCCGTGTCAGCGCCTTGAAAGTCCTTGAAAACCCTTGAACTAAACTGCTACGGACATAGTAGGGCGAGTGGGAGCCTCACAGCTCGTGCTGATCCAGGTTTTTGTTTTTGTACGCGCAGTAAACTGTTTCATTTTGAGGTAAGCAGTATTTCAGTGAACAGATTTGTAGCACAGGGCAGTTTAACCGGTCGACGCTGAATTGCTTTTTGTTATCAGCTCGTCATATTGCACGAGTATCCGAAGTGCCTCCCTGGCCTGCACCCCTCAGAGAAGGGAAGTGAAAAGAAGCAGCAGCTCAGATGAATGCTTCCGCTGCAGGGCAGGGATGCAGAAGCGGCTGAGACGCGGTCCCTGCTGGAAGGCAGCAGCGGCGGAGGCAGCGATTCTCATAGCCAGGCGGCCACTTCGCCACCTGGCCATGGGAAGGTGTCGGCCTCCACACCACACTCTCTACACCTCTGCCAGGCGAGGCCAGACAAGGAGAACAAGGCCACTGGTGAGTATAATGTCTGTTTTGTGAGTATTGTAATTATCAGATATCGTTATATACACAGCACTCGCTCAGAACAGAGGGATGAGTGGAAAGAACTGGTGGCCCGTTTGCTTGCCTACTTTCTGGCCTGAAAAGTGGTCAGAAAAAACTTGAGACAGTAACAGTAGTGATAATGTTAATGAACGGAAATAAAATGACATTTACTTTCCCCGTTCTCCAAATCACTGTGATGGTGCTGGAGGGTGATGTTTTGACAGATTCTTGGCGGGGATTAGGTTGTGTCATTTCATGAGTGCACATGCGTTAGTGTTATGAGTAAACTCTAGTGGGTTATCAAACTGGGTTTTGCTGAACTCGGGGTTCTTTCGGCTGTTTTTGTGGGTTCTACTCTGCTACTCCTGTCCCACTTCTTGCTGCACGTATGGGCCAGGCACGGTGCCTGCCTGGTTCAGTGGATGTCAGCCATGGATATGCTGGGGACCCCTTGTGGACGAGTGGAAGTAGCAGGGGACCCCTCAAAATCAGGAGGTGGGGAGGGGGGGGTCTTTTGCGTGTGTTCTCCTTTTCGGCATTTCTTTCGCTTTGTGAAACTGAGGTCAGCACTGAATCCCTGCACTTTTAACCACTTTTGCCAGGCCACAGCGATCGCATGATCTTTCTCTTTTTTATGGGTTTTGCGGACCTTGAAAATTTACCCCCGTGTGAGAAACACTGGCCTGGTTCGTTGAAAATTGTTTTAGGGCATTAGGTTTTCTTCTCCTCATTGCTCAGTTTTGCCTAGTCAGCGAGGTTCAAGGGTCCACCAAGAAGTGTGATAGATACTGCTCCTCTTCCTTCCTGTAACCCAATTTAATCCCTTAACCGTTTCGGACGAGCTGCGCTCGTCCTTGCCAAGCCGTCCCCAAACCGTTTTGGACGACCATAGCTCGTCCTCGCTGAATTGGTTCTTCCCTTCAGCGTTTCGGACAAGCAGCGCTCGTTTGTGGCTTAGATGGCATTTTGCTCGACAGATGGCAGCACTGACCTGTTAATTTCGTTTTTTTCTACCACATAAACGTCTTTTTTGTATGGCAACATGGGTTTTAAAAATGGCATCCGGCGGAGGCGACACTGCTGGCCCGTCTTCTCGGAAACGACGCTTTTCTTCGTTGTCATCTTCTTCGGACGATCACCATAACTCAGTGAAAGAGTTAAGAAACTGTTGGCCGTGGTCATTTTTTAATTTTTATTGCTCATTACCAGCAGGAAGTTGGTTTACCGTATTGCGAAAAATAATAAAGTTCAATATGCTAATTTGACTTCGCGTTTGCTTCAAATATTTTTTGAAGATTGAATGCATGCCTTTTATAGCAATAATACCCGAAATCAGGAATAAAAAAAATAAGCAGTTTTGTTAAGAAATTCGTTGATATAACAAAACGGTGAAGGGGTTAACATTTGCGTCCAAAGTAACTAAAAGAGAGAAAGAAAAAAAATGGAAGATGGCTTAGCTCTGTTATGCCTGGATATACGTAGTGAAAAGCAGCGACTACCTCTAGATCAAAAGTTAATTTCTCCAATCTTCTGCACCGTTCGCCAGCAGCTAAACTCTCCTTGGCTTCCATGTCGAGCGCGTCTGTAATTCTGTAATTCGTTTACAGGGAAGGAAAGGCGCAGCATCTGTCACTCGCAGAAAGCAAAAAGCGCCACCCGGCAGTGTTGGAGTGCACTCGTTCCCGCTTGGTCCTCATAGCTGACGGCAGATGGGTGACGTCACATGCACTGTGGTGCGGCATTCGAGGAAGCGCCAAATGAAATGCGCCGTACGGACACAGGGATGGAAAGCCCGGCGTGGTCAGCTTCGTGTACAACCTCGTTAATTCGAAGTCATCGGGACCGCGAGAAATCTTCGAATTAAGCGGGTTTTCGAATTAACCGAACACACTAAGAAATAAGACTTAGGCAAAAAAATTCGTTGCAGGAACGTGTTACCTTTATTCGGCATATTTTGAATTACTACTGAAAGTAATCGGAGATGCTGGTTTGCCGCGTCCGGTAGTTTGCGGCTCCTAAGGTCATGCTCTCGATTTGGTAAAATAGACGAAACATCTCTGAACTTCCACCGCGGCACTCAACAAAACTGCGGATAACGTTCAGCGATCATAACTTCACCAAGAGCAGGTGCTCGGGGAGGCTCGTCGCTATCGTCGCTGTCATCGCGCATGTTCGTACCTGCAGTGATCTCACTCTCCAAGTCAGAGTAGCCAGTCTGCTCTTCGCTCTCAATGTTGATATACTCGGCGAAGCCGACTGCGTTGGACTCATCCTCTGCGCAGAGCGCATTGATGCGGTCGCAATACTCTGCTCCTTCTTTGTCAAGAGTAGTAGTACATGGGTGGTCTGCATCGGCATCAACAGTGCTTTCACTGGAAAAACCAGCGTGTTCAAAACACCTCCTGATCAATGTGGGCTCCACTTGTTTCCAAGCGTACACCATGAGGCATATGGCTCCGAGGAGGTCGATGGAGTACTCCTTGCCATTGTCGTAGCAAAGGAGCATGCGCTTGAGCAGGTGGTACCGATAAATCTTCCTAGTGTGGTGAATGACGCCTTGGTCCATCGGCTGTGAGATCGAAGTGGTGTTCGGAGGTAAAAATACCATCCTGATGGCCTGGAGATGTGGGATGTCGCCATGTGCCAGGCAGTTGTCGACGGCAAATAGGACATTCCTGCCCGTGGCCGCGAACTTGCGGTCAAGTTGCCGCACATACTCTTCAAATATTGCACCTGTCATCCAGGCTTTTTTATTGTGCCTGTAGACGAGTTCATCCTTTGGCGGCTGCCGCGCATTTTTGAAGCAGCGAGGCTTCCCCGTCTTCCCGACGACCAGTATTGCGCCGAACAGCACAGTAATCCTGTCCTTGGCCTGTTTCCTACCCTTGATGGCGGTGTTCTTCACTGCGAATGTTTTTGTTGGCAGCATCTTATAAAAAAGTGCAGCCTCGTCAAGGTTGTAAACGTCGTCTGCACCGTACTCGCTAAGCAGCGGCGCCAATGTGTGGTTTCTCCAATCCTCGACAACGCTCTCGTTAGTGCTGCCGCTCTCACCACAGAGGGTGAGAAAGGTTAAATTATTGCTTTCTTTAAAACGGCAAAACCATCCATTGCTGCACTTAAATTCCTCGTGCCCAAGTTGTAGAGCTAGGTCGTTGGCCTTCTCCCGCAGTAGCGTTCCATTGACGGGAAGGTGGGCAGCGTTTGCTTTCTGCAGCCAGCGAAGCAGAGCAGCTTCCACATCTTGATACGTGGGAGCCCGCACTCGTGACCGCTTCGAAGAATAGGTCTTGCCGTAAGCCTCTAGTATTTTTGACTTGTTGCTCAATATTGTGGACAACGTCGAGAGGGGCACGCCATGCCTTTTGGCCGACTCAGTCTTCGAACAAGCGCTCTTGCCTGCTTTCTGGATCAAGCAGAACTTCTGCTGCAGCGTTAAAGTCTTGTACTTTGGCATTTCTGCACTGCTACGGTCACAAACCTAGCACTTCTGCACAGTCCCGCCCAAAAAAACGGCACAGTAGCCGACCCCTAACCACAGCGCACAACACAAAGAAATGGCGCAGGCGAGACCGGCGCGGCGGTGGTGGTGGCGTACTTGCAGCGTCGGAGGCACGGGGGAAGAGTGGGCGAAGCACACCAAGGGATGGAGTGTGGGCGAGGTCACGTGATAAAAACCGGTACGCCCGCCGTGTTGCAGTGAAGCACGTCTTCTCCTCTGCAGGCGCGTGTTTCGGCTGTGCGCGAGGCGCACTGTGGACCGATTTTTGTGCAGAGAGTGCTCCGGCTGGGGCGCTTCGCCTATAAATCATCACCATTACTATGTGGCTTTGCCTCGCGGCTCCATAGGGCCGTCGTTCGCCGGGTTTGCGGCGAAACATGGATCAGGCATTGCTGCATAGCAGTCCAAATTTTCGAATTAACCGGGCTGGCGCAGGCTGCCTGTTCGAATTATCCGGCCAAATTTACATTGGAAAATACAGGACCGCAGAAAACCTTCGAATTATCCGGGATTTCGAATTAACCGAGTTCGAATTATCGAGGTTGTACTGTATATGCGTGAATCTCCTGGTGACATCACCACATCTAGTCATGACGTCACCATGTGACGGCTATGGACGTCTCGAAACGTCTAACAATTATTATTGGTTAGTGATAGTTAACCATGACTTGAACTTTCTGAGTACTAGTTAATGGCTGATTAGTGTTAGTTAAACACCCCTTAACTAATAAGTGATGGTTAGTGATAGTTATGATGACCTCCAAATGCATGGGTTCCTATGGGTATTTCAGCACCGCCGGAGCTTTTACTATTGGTTAGTGATAGTTAGCCATGACTTACACTTTCTGAGTACTAGTTAAAGTTTGACTAGTGTTAAACACCCCTAAACTAGCAAGTAATGGTTAGTGATAGTTACGATGACCTCCAAATGCATGGGTTCCTATAGGCATCTGCAATGCCGGCGGAGCTTGGCGAAGGGGCTGCGCAGCTTGCCTTGGCTGTGACGTTACTCGGCCGCGACATACGGCATGCGCGAAGCCCGACACTGACTCTTGCAGTGAAGCTTTTTGCTTCAAAAACAGGATGTAACACGCACTAGCAACATCACCTGTTTTGTGACTGTGGGCGGGCGAAGGTGGCTTCTTTGGCACCTACTGGTGATTGTTGGTGTTCCTTGTGGCTATAAGTTTAAGAAGCTTTGCTCTAATGAATGCCTTTTGCTGATCGTGTTTGTGTATTGGCGGGGCGGCGGTGGTCGTCCCCTTTGCAGCTTATTGTCGGTGCCTTAAATGGGGTCCTTATTCCAGAAAAGCACTCAAATCTTGATGCCTACACTATATTGAGCACTCCGTAAAATAAAAACATGCAGTTTTTATTTTACATATTGACCAAGTTGGCCATGAAATCGTTATATGTATACGAATTCCGGTGCCAAGCAATGCCGTTCAGAAAGCACGCAGCTAGCATTTGCGATAAAGTTTGCGTTTTTATCGGCAGTAGGGTATCCTAGTACCCGTGCCTCTGCTTTCACGGTGAGGATACCCTCTGTGCCACCTTGTGACACCATGCATGTTGGATCAGTCACGCCGTTTGCATGCTGCAAGCTATATGTGTGTAGCATGGTTTCTGTGTGGAGGTTGCAGGAATGTGACTGAAGTGCAGAAAGGCAGCATGTTATCTTGTTTTGCTCATGGCAGTAATGGTATTGTTTTATGGCTAATTATGTCATTGTGACCGAATGCGCTTGTCGGGATGTCACAAGCTGCCGTGCTCCCCCGTGAATTGGCTGCTCTGAAAGTTGACTGCGACTGTTTTGCTTTCGTTCGTATTCATAATATAAAATATACTGGCTACCGGATTACATAGGAGTATACCAACGCTCGTTGTCGGTATACTCCACAAGGCCAGTTTCACGGGTAAGGACGCGACTAGAAGGGGGATGTGAACCGCAGACAATAACAATATTTTTTTGCGATTAGATTTCTGAACTTCTCTGAATTTCTTTCCATTGTGGATTGCACAGCAACAAAAATATGCCGGCGTGCGTTCATAACTCTAGCACCTTATTGTCAAGGCCTTAGAAGCAGCAGCGTGGATGGTTGAGGCTTTGCAGTAACCATCCTGCGCCCACAGGGACAGTGAAAACAGTGAAACCATTCACTCTGACATGCTGCTTTCCGCACGACACTGCAGTGATGTGAGAGGGCCATTCTAGCTGGCGCTTAACCTGTCACCAGTTAGTTGCGCACACGTGGTGCTGTGCACAGAAGCACCCTAAGTGGCACACAATTGCTGTGAGCACCTTCAAAGCATTTTGGGTATCAAAGTGTTTTACAGTTTTTTTTTTATCTTTCTGCTATAATGAGGCCTGGCTGTATTTGGTTTTCGAGAAAAGGAAAAGGCTAGTAACTGGCTCACTCCAAGTGGACATCTGAAATGCCCACCGTAAAAGAGGGGATAGAGAAGTGAGTGAAAGAAGTTAGCAAGAGGCATTGTAGAGGGGGTCTCCTGAGTACATTTGTCTGCCTGGGGCTCTTTAATGGACACCGGCATGTAGGTGATTTTTTGTTGTGAAAGCAGCATTACACCAGGTTTCGGCCAGTCGCGTAGTCCGTGGCCGCAGTCATGAATTACCTTGAACAACCGCGAAGAAGGGGAAGAGCACTAAGAAGAAGAAGATAAGACAAAGAAGGAAAAGGAGAAGAAGAAGAAGAACTAATGCTTTTGCTCCACATTCGGTTTAGCAGCGTTGAACCATTCTCATTTTTTTAATTTTAATCTTTCAGTTCATCGAAATGCACCTGCTTTATCTGTGAGTTTGTTGTGAATTGTCATGAACCTTACTGGATGGAAATCATTCGGTGTATACTGTGATGCTGGGAACTCACTCTCTCTTTTGTCCCTCAAGCCTATTCTGCTGCATTTTTTTTTTTTTGTTCTCCACGTCATGAATTGTTTGTGTATGGCTATTTTTTTTTTTTTTTCTGTGATTTGTCATGGCAGTTTATGACCTGCCTACTTTCCATATAGCACAGTATTAAAAATAGCAGCCACAATAATAACTAATATTAATAGTGGAGAGAGTGAAAATTAGAGTGAAATTAAAGTATTAATTGTGGCCACAGTATTAATAGTACTGATGCCCCGCAGACACGTCACCCGGAGCCGAAGATTCCGATTACTACACTCCCGAGGACCCGGCCACCAGCACAGGCGGTGTTGCTGGTGCGGTCGGCGGGCACTTCCTCGTTGACCAGGGGACGGACACCAGCCTAGACACACCACTGGCAGAGACACCCAGCGCTGAGAGTTCTGGAACCGTGGTGCCGGCGTCCTCTAGCGGTGGTAGTGGCTCCAACAGTGCAAAGAACTCGCCGGATGCCATGACTGTGCGGCGAAGGCGGGTCTTCGATGACCGGTGCTCACCCGTGCACGAAGAAGACCGCCCCATCGAGCTCGTGGAGGTGAAGGCCACTACACCGCTAGCATCCACAGGATCGACGACAACGTTCGAGGTAAGCAAGCTGGCTGAATTTAGGACTGGCTAGCTTTGAGGTGAACAGCTCGTGACACCGCATTCACCTCGTAGCAGCTCGAAAATTATTAACTGGCCATCTTTATATCTTAAAAGGACACTTAAAACTGATAGAAATTGGCCTCTATAAATAGACTGGCATTTCAAAGGTGTATAGACACCTAATTTTCACTTGTGTGTTTCTTTTTTGGAATAATGTGCCAGACATCAAAACAAATCACCGTGTGATATTTACTTGCGGCCACTAACTAATTTATAATTACATTTCTTTTCTAACCTGCTTTGATTTTGGTTTCAATAGCTGAATGGTAGCTGTGATGTGTGTCACGTGAAGGAGGGATGAAAAAGCCTGTGATATAACAGCACCTGTATCGTTTTGATTCACTACAACGGTAGAGCCAGCGTGCTCAAGGACCTTAATCAGAACGAGTGAAGAAGCATTTTCATCCATCATGTGACCTAGGCTCTGCTTCGACATCACAGCCATCACTCAGCTGTTGAAACCGAAGTAGAAGCAGGTGAAAAAAAAATTCAAATATAAATTACCGTAAAAGCTCTAAAGCATAAGATTATAAATCACCGCACATAGTACGAGGTGCAATTTCAGGATACCAAAGTGGAAAAAAAAAAAAGGAAAGTTTCCATCTGTATATAATGCAAGTGAAGAGAGCTTCCCAAAAGTATTTATTTGTACATTTCGCGGGTGCCTTTGACGAGTACATGCTCTTTGCTTGCGCATCTAATGCTACCCTACGCCACGCACAAGTTACACAAGTTAGTGTGTCCCGTAATAGTGCAGTGTAAGGCAGTTTGGATGTAGTGCAAACGTTTCGTGTTCGTCTTTGCAGGCACGTACGCAAGCAACGTCGCCTTCCCGCACCCCGGCCAGCAGCGTCGGCCACGTAGAAACCAGCGTGTCCCTTCCAGGCACCCCAGCAAGCAATGCCAGCAACCGCAGCAGTGGCGACAGTTGCAGCAGTGGTTCTAGCACACGGCTGCTGCTGTCCGGTCGCCGCGCCTCCCAGCCTCAGAGCAAAACCACGGGCAGTGTGGACTGAAGAAGAGAGTGCCGTTGCACACAGGAAACAGATACTTCTGGCCTTAGCCAGTTGCTGCTGCTGCTGCTGCTTGCAGTTGAAGAAGAAGCGCGCTGTCACGCACAAATATCCTCTGAACCACTCGCGCCACGTCTGTCACTGCCACCGCCGTGTAATTTCCTGCTCCTCTTGCCAGGCCGAGCATTGGGGCGCGCACCATCCATGCAGTGCATTTCCTCACATGTGACGTTTCTTCCACATACCACATATAGTAGCTTCAAGAGAAATGATGTTAGTCGTGCCAGACCATCGGAGGTGATGATGGAGATAGTGGCAGGTCTCGGTGTATAGTGTCTTTCAAAAGTTCCTAGGCCACATAGCCAGTAACCAGCTCAGTGGCTGGGCTGTTCATATTGACGTGTCACAAGCCCCTGGTGCTTTAGGCACTTTTTGTCAGTGAGGAGGACATCGCCTCTAGCGGTGTGCAGTGTCTAGGACCACCGGGTACATTACGAGGGCAGCCCCCTCCATGCCACTCTTCAGTTTAGCTGGTCGCGTGCTAATTTGCCCGAGAACTTTTGGGGGAGTGATGCACACCGACGTTCGTACTGAAAGTGCAGGGCAGAGTGTTCTTTTTTCCTGCTGTTTTACAGAAACTGATTTACAGTTGAGTTCACACAATACTTTCGTTACGTCAGGTCGGGGAGTTCTGTAGCATGTTCATTTCACGTGACCTCGAGTCATCTGATTGATGGAAACGCCAGAACATGATGTTGACACCTTTTCCAGTTCCATAGTGGCAACACCAGATTTCGTCGTTTCCGCCAATCAGATGACTCGAAGTCACACTTCGATAGTGACGCAAATTCAGAATATGGGCCCAGTTCTGTTTTCTCGTGGCATTGTCGCTTCAGTTGTGTGTTACTCTGCCTTTCTTGGCAACACAAATGTCAAAGATACCGAGTAAAGGCATGTGGCTAGGCGATGATTGGCTTCATGCAATGCCACACAATTGTTATACTGAGTTCGTTGACCCGTGTTTGGGCCTGCAGTTTCACCCGGTGAAGTTTGGTGGGCAACTTTCTTCGTCTTAAACAGCTGAAAGTTGCACTGTATTTTGTCAACTCCTGTGTTGCAGCGTGCCTGTTCGACTCAGGTTCAAATCCTTAGTTTCGAAAACTTGAGCTTGTTTCACAAGTTTCTGTAGGATGTGGCACAGCTATTTTCAACATAGCAGCCACTAGTATTTTAGATGCCAGCATTTGGAGTGTTACAAACATTGTTTCAACACTTGCTACCGAGTAAAGGCATGTGGCTAGGCGATGATTGGCTTCATGCAATGCCACACAATTGTTATACTGAGTTCGTTGACCCGTGTTTGGGCCTGCAGTTTCACCCGGTGAAGTTTGGTGGGCAACTTTCTTCGTCTTAAACAGCTGAAAGTTGCACTGTATTTTGTCAACTCCTGTGTTGCAGCGTGCCTGTTCGACTCAGGTTCAAATCCTTAGTTTCGAAAACTTGAGCTTGTTTCACAAGTTTCTGTAGGATGTGGCACAGCTATTTTCAACATAGCAGCCACTAGTATTTTAGATGCCAGCATTTGGAGTGTTACAAACATTGTTTCAACACTTGCTCTTCCTCATAGGCTACTCCCCTTCCTACTTTCTTTTACGAGTTGTAGAACCATTCTTGAGTTTATGATGTGAAGGTTAAAGGTGTCCAGAAGTTATTTCAGCCTCCATGGGCTGATTTTATGAAACAAATTAAATTGGTTAAAAAAAAAGGAGTCCAAAGGCACAGCATGACCACGCATGATGAGTCCAGCGTTCAGTCTGTTGTATGCTTTGCTGTTGTACTGTCAGGCCTTGTTAAAGAAAGCAAACAAAATCACGTAATGTAGTTCAAATTGGCAAAATTCTTAGTTATCATTTAATCGGAAGCACACATAATTAATGCAATTTATTCTTGAAGGACTGCAATGGGGAGACCTTTCCAGAGTATTAAAGGCAACCTCGAAGCTATTTGTGGTGACATCCTGATGCAACAAATTTGTAGAGGTGGTCTTTGTAAGCATTCAAGTCAAATTTAAAAGCTCTGCGTAAGCCCTGTAATTTACAAATCCTAAAATAATTTATTCTCTGATTAGGCAACATGCAACTAATTAGGCAACATTTCACTGTGCATTCTTAGCCACCAACTCCAGTCTCCAGCTGCTTGCACTAAAATTTCCCTCAAACTAAAGTTCAGTAGTGCTACAGTGCTAGTGAAGCACAGTTGGGCTTAGCCAGTTGGATTTATGGCTAGTTTTTAAAGCTTATCGTTTCAGTGACCTGTAGCAATCATGTGCCCATCAAAAGCCATTGATTGCCTGACCCCTATTCATGAGCATGATTAACAGAATGTGCAGACTCCTTTTGTGCAGCCGATCATTCACTTGTTCATCTTTCTAATCCTATTCATTTAAATTTAGACCTTGTATGCATTAACGATACCAAATCTAAACAGTTCAAAATTGGAGAAAATAAACAAGAACAAAAATCATGAGCGTGGGATTGAAGTAGTAAATAAATATACTCCCTTACCCCCACTGAGAAAATAGTTCCGGATTACCCGAGACTCGCTAGATAGATATATTTTCATGGACCCTTTAAAAACCCTGTATCGCAGATTTTTTATCTAAAACTTTTTTTATCTAGTTCTTTGATGCATTTACTTTTCAAGCAACTATAGTTGTGGGTATATCCAGCAGTGGTGGCACTCGGCTCGTTTTTCACTCAATTCTATCTTGTAGGAGCATAGTATTTAAATGTGTGTTATCTTGTGCGGCGCTGTTGGTGAGGCATGACATAAGAACACGAGACGTGAACCTTGCTATGCTACAGCGCCATCAGTCACTTGTGTAATGCGGCGAAGCCCACCTCTTGCCGTTAGAGCGAACACTGCTTGATACCGGAAAATTCAGTATATTCGTATTGTGGCCAACTGCATTTGATATATGAAGTAAAAATTGCATGTGCTCGTTGAAAATATTCAATAGAAGTTCAGTGTAGTCTATAGTTCGTAATGGCCATGTTTGTCATTTTGGGGTTCGACTAATTGTACCTTTCAGCACGCCAGGAATGCAAGGGCATGGGAAAGGCTTTGCAGGTATGGAAGTTGCAAGAAATTTCAGTTTCTTTTGAATTAAATGGGCACAGCGGACAACTTTGGCAGGTTCGTTTTCATAGTAAAATCCGATTACTTGGCCTTTTGGGGGCACATTTACCGGTGAGAAACTTGTGGGTAAAGTTGGAAGATTCTTTTCCATCATTTCCAATCATTATTTTTATCTAGCTTTGCTCAGTTTGTTTGTGTTTGAGTTATATTCAGGTGCACAATTCTCCATATTCTATCATACAAAGAACTTTACCTAATTTCACCGCAGTCCACCTGAGGCAGGAAGTGTACATGGACCACGAAAGTAAATTTGCTTTGTTGCAAGGCTGCCAACGCGGCAGTTTGATAACAATGTCCGCAACGATTATCGTCTAATGTGTTTGACCTCTACCACTAGAAGCCATTTTATAAAATTCCTTTAAGAAAAAAATTTTGATCTAGTTCTTTGATGCATTTACTTTTCAAGCAAGTATAGTTGCGGGAATATCCAGCAGTGGTAACACTCTGCTTGATTTTCACTCAGTTCTATCTTGCAGGAGCATAGTCTTTAAATCTCTTTCTACGGACTAGCTTCAATTTGTCCTCGGTGTTTGTTGGAGCATTGGCACTGTACTTAAGATGTATGGCTTAAGTGCTTTTGCGTATGCAGTTTGCCTCTAGAGAGTGGATTTAGTCACTCTCTATCCATTCAGTGGAAAGCGGATGCATCCTGCCCTTCCAGTCCATCATTACTCTTAGTGCAGAAGCAACATCGTGTGGTTGGACCGTCAACTCTGCAGCAATGGCCTAGCTCGAAAGTGGCCACGCCTCTTGAAGTCTTCGTCAGAGGCACCTTTAGTGTTCATTTTGACACAAGTTTAGAGAAGAATACTGAACTTGGGACTCTGTTGCTGTTAATAGTGCATACACCGCAGTCTCAAAAATGGGCAGACTGTGGTGTAATTGTAAACTACGAATCACTGTTACTGTGGTGTGTGTGTTTGAAATACTGTACAGGATTAAAATAACGTTTTAATGGTCTCTATTGTGTGTCGTGCATTGATATATTCTTTCGTGGCAACATTTCGTGCTGCATGCTTTTTTTATGCCGCCACTCAGAAATCTGAATTTTTGCCATGCAATGGAAATTCTTTGGGGCAAATCGGAGGAGCGTACCTCCCTTTTCGCCTTGTTTTTGAAAGCAGCCTGTGTTTCGCAGAAAAGTAGGGTTCGAGACAGTCCGCCATTCTCTTCTATGTGAAGTGACTGAAGTGAAAGTATACACTCAATTCTACCCCGAGGGTCGACAGTTAGCTAATTGTTCTATGTTCCTGAGCGCCATAGTTTCCTTCTAGTTGCTGTAAGAGGTTTGTGCACTGCTTTAAGAAACTAAAAGAATCATAAAGCACGGGTGAAACTTCGTTATCCGTAGTAGTAATTGTGATTTGGACGTCCCAAAACAGCACAAGGCAAGCACGTTTGTCAGGTTTGTAACGCTGAGTTATGTATGATCGGTAGAAATAAGGTCCCTGAAGAGAGGCAGTATCCAGTAGTTAATTTTATTTACAAGAACGGAGCCCGGCACCAATTTAGGAACCGCCCCCATGGGCTTTGTTTTCGACGCACTTGGCGGCGTCTCGTAGGCTATGAAGCAAGTCCTGCATCTGTGCCATGTTGCAGGCGAACGACAATGGCTCTGAGGACTTGAGCTGTACATGGAAAACTGGCTCGCCGATACGCTCCAGGTGGTTGCTTTTCACGCGATAATCGACGCTCCAGTCGACGTCCGTGATGTGGGGCGGTCTTCGTCCGATCTGACTCAGTTCGACGCGCACCAGCTGCCTGTTGGCCGCGTATCTGCGCGCCAGACTGTCGGCCCGAGCACCGGTCATACCGTACTCCTCGAGACGCATTGCAAACTGCGAATCGTTCAGGTTGAAGCGCGAACTCTCCAGCACGAACGCGATCAGCCCGGCGCAGCCATCTTTGAAGTCGTCTGCTGTCGCATAGTCCTCCCCATTCTGTTCGTCGGCAGTGACTACACTGAATACCTTGTCGAGCATCTTGGCGTACTCTGCGTCGCTCACTTTACGCGGATCGGCGGCCTTGGCGATGCCATTTACGAACGGTTCAGCAAGCTCCATTCTGTTTTCACAACTTGAGCGTGTGCTGCGCTGTGCTGTCCGTCCGTAAGTGGTTATTTCGCGGGACAAGACGTCGATTTTGGTGACGTATCTGCCCTTCGCGGTTTTTTTGAAAACCTAATTTAAAGCCATTTGGATTGAAAACTAAACATATCGACAGCACTGCCTGTCTGGATTGGCATGAACTATAGTAAACTGTGAGCAGTCTTCATTTGAACACGCTCCAAGTGCCGTAGTTCATGCCTCGCACCGAACGTGGGGAAGATAACACGGTAGGATGTGGAAGGTGGTGTAAACGTCGCGGGGTGATGATGCGCGTTTCAACTTGTGGGAAGCATAGTTTTGCTGCTTGACTCCCCTTTTTAAAATAACTATCGGTAAAGAATAATTATCTGGCGATCCCGGTCCAAAGTAATGAACGGGCGGCAGAAATCTTCAAGTGAGCTTACCTTCATAGGAAAACACCTTAATTGATCACCACGGTAAAAGGTTGCAGGAAAGAACCGAGCCGTAGGGAAATGGAGGAAGGTGGGAGTGAAAGAAAAAAAGAAAGAGGTGCAGTGGAGACCGGAACCACCTTACATATCGTACAACACACGCGCGGACACCTTTTGGCGCATCCATCCTAATGCGGCCACAGCGTCAGGTTCGAACCCGGGTATTATGGTCGTCTCAAATTCTCATTTCACCCTCCATCATTTCTGTACCATAGTGTATATATTTCTTTTATTTTTATCTACCCTTTTCTTTCTTCCTATCACTCACCTCTTTGATTTCCTCTACCTTCTCCTCGCTATATCCCTTTATTTCCGCCGCCCCAGTTCAGGTGTTTCAGATATAAGATAGCAGATACCGGGGCTGGCAAACATCTTTTCTTTCCTTTTATACATACAATAAATAACCACTACAACAACAACAACAACCCTCCATCATTTCACGCTCCACCGCTTAGGTGGTGGACAACAGCTGAATTGAGACGCGCCTTTCTCCTTTTTCTTTCTTTCTTCGCTTCTCCTCTGTCCGCTCGAGGCAGCGGATGAGGAGGAGGAGGAGGAGAAGGAGGAGAAGGAAAAAACTTTATTTGTGGGTCAACTGCAGAGCCAGTATCAGGCCCGTGCATTTTCTTTTCCTTCTTCCTAGAGTCGTAACAAAAACGACCACTGAGCCACCATAGTGGGTCACTCACCGGACCAGTTTTGGCGCTATAATTAGTGCTGGAGACTTCCGTAGTTAAAGAATGTCGTGTTTCATGTGTATTCGTCATCATCGATCGTGACGTCGCGATGAGAAGCTCCCCAAGCACTGCCTTCCAGGCGCAATGCATCTACCGAGCGTATTGCACGTGTGACAACGGTGGGGAGATGGAACACAAGTCAAGCTTGCTGGACACATGCACAGTAAAAATTCGCGATAGAATTCTCCAGCGCGCAGCATCCAACTTCTGCTCGTTGGCGGAGCTGCATTGCCATGCTGAAGGGTTTTACTTGGTTTTACCACAGTCTTGTACACTCTAGTTCTACTTTACTGGGGAGTTTTGACAATTCTCTGCATCGTCTAGCTATTGAATGGAGCAATTGCTGCAATTCCCTAGTGGCACTAGTTTCTCATTCAACATGTTTTGCGGTGACATCATGCATGGACCCGGAAGCAATATTTAAGTGGCTGCACGCTTTCACGAACGACTTGATCACATATAGCGCCACCTTCGTTTGGGATCAGGGCCGGGCTTATCCAAGAATTCGAAGCGGGGTGTTAATATGGAGGAGGGAGGGGGGGGGGGGGGGTGAAATGAAGAGGAGAGGCGGCAGTCATTTTTGGTAGTCATATCAGCTTAACAAAATGATTCATTACGAATTAAGGATGTGCTTTAATGCAGTAGCGAGTGCATACTGTACCCCTTACCAGGGAATTCCTTACCGGAGTGGTTTGTTAATGGGGTTCGAAGTCACGATGGAAACAACTCGATCGGGCTATGGGCCAGATAATTTCGACCGCGCACGTGCTTGCGTACACGCACGTACAGTATAGACGGGCTGCTTTAATTCGCGCCTAGCGGCCATCGGAGGCCGGTTTGAACTCGCGTCTCCCGGCCGGCTCAGTCCTTCTACCTTTTCTTTTATTGGGACGGAGCTAATGAATGGAGCTGTCATCAGCGTTCAAGAGAGCCCTGCGGCTCCACCCTCCAGAAGATGTTTCCGCCGCTATAAACCCTGAGGTCAAAGGCTATACACTCGCTCACACCCGCCACTAGCTGCCGCCTACCATGCTGCAAGCGGTCGATCGTCACAGCAATTAATTAGGCGTCATAATTGCTGTGACCCTAAAGGATATCCTTTAGCAGAATGAAACACGCGGTAGAAAGCGAACGAGGCATTTCTTTGCCCGGAGCGTTTGAGGGCTCATAGCGAGAAATAGTGGAAAGCATGCAAAGGAGAAAGCGAAGGAAGGGGTGAAGACTAAAAGCGGAAAGGGGAGGGAAAGAAACGGCGCCTAAACCCGGAGCGAAGGAAGAGAGGAAGGAATCGAATAGAAGAAGATACGCACTGGTGAAAAGAAAGACACACAAGATGATAATATTTCCCGGCCATATGCGTCTGGGATGAACTGGAAATTTATTCCTTAAACCAGTTAGAACAGCTAGGATTTTCACAGGAAGAAAACATAAGAGCGGATAAAGAGGAAATACAACAGTGAGGTGAAAAATAGAAAGCGCACGCCGCGTTGGAGTACGTGTATGTCGGACGGAAAGAAAAATTGAGGAATAGACTTGAGTGCGACGAAAACAACACATGGAGGCTGAGGAGGCGAAACAATTATGAGTGGTGCACGCGTACGCGAAGCCATGCACCGGAAGGTCAGCGATATCATGTATAAATAATTATACTCTCGCGTTCCCGTCGGATATTCACCATCCATCGCCCTGTATTTGTTTTTCATTCGTCCATTCCTTCGTTCATGAAGGAGAGGCAAAGAACACCGGTTGGTGTTTTCTGCCTCTCCTTCAGTACGGCCGAGCAGACGGGTTTCCGTTAAACTCTCGACTTCATTCCTTCGTTCACTTTGTGATTTCATCCCTGCACTGTACATTTGGCCAAAATTGAAGGAGCATGGAGACACACAAATTTTTAAGAGCGTATTGCTCTATATTACTTTCGTTGGCACATTTCGCGCCCGTCCGTCTCTCCGATACCCTATATACGTCATCAGATTGTCGCAGGATTTTAGTCTATAAGTGATTAAATGCTGTCTTTGTAGCCACGTGAACGCCTCACGTATAACGTTGTGACGTCATCACGTAACAAGGTTAGCCGCCATGGGTAGGTTGGGTAGCCGTGTTGTTATGTCATCACGTAACAGGTAGTCGCCATGGGTAGCTATCACGTAACTATATGTATATCACATGAATAGGCGGTCATGTTGTGACGTCACCACGTACCTCTATAACGCGCGCGCGGCCGCCCGGCCAGACGGGTGTCGAGATGGGGCCACTCTACCATTAATTGCTGTCAAAATTGTGGTCCACCCATTTAGCGCAGATGGTTCGGAGTGGTGGCAGACGAGTCGGTACGAAATATGGAATGTTGAAATTTTAGCCAATTTAAGACCCAGCATGTGTGAGACATTCGCACCGATGCCCTCAAAACCGTAATGAGGGCGATCTTCGGAGGGTTACTTTCGCCACTTCGTCGGAGAGAGTGGCGTACGCCACTTCATCGCGTTGAAGAAAAATGAAGCAACGCGTCGAGCGCGCGCTGACTGAGCTAATTAGCTCAGAATTAGCTGAAGAGCATTAACGCTCTTCATTCGAACGCCGATTCGGCGGTGCGGTTTCAATTATTGTGTCTGTTCTGTCTTTGGAACGATGCGCAGGAGATTACACAACATGAATATCCATTCGGACTGGGCGGAAAAGTAAGGGATATACTCTGAACCTCTTCCGCGCAGTTTCGGTTCCGAGCGCCAGTGCATAAAAATGATAATATATGATCGCGGTTTTGCACCTTTCAATTCGCTAACCTTTGCACAGCAATTGTAAAAACAGCAAATTTAATATACTGCTGCCTCAAGCAAGGGTGTGGTGCAAAAATGGAGTAAATATAAATATTGTCAGTTCTTCACATGACTACAGGCAAAATTTTTGACGCGCGCTTTTTTTTTTCTTCTTTAGAACGGTGCGCAATTGGTATGGTAGCTATAGTGTCAACTCTTTCCTGTGTTACGAGAGCAGCCCAGCGTCCAATATGGCAGCGCCCTTTCACCCCTTCGTGAAATCGAGCTTTCGCTTCAGAGCCACAAAAAGTTCCCTTCCGCTATAACATATCTCTTTGATTCAATTCCTCAGTCCCTTTCCTCCTAGAACTATGCTATTAATTTTGTAATATCCAATGCTCCGATGTTCACATGCTCTCTCTCTCTCTCTCTCTCTCTGAAGACTTCCAGAATAAGAGATCTATTTAACTAGTCTGACGACACGCAAAACAAAAACTTCGTACCTTGATACGGCAGCGTGTAGTTTATTTTTCTGTTTAGACAAAAGTTTTAATTGGGATATGGGTTTATCGTTGTACAAAATATTTTTTTTTTTATACCGGATCCAATATTGAGCCAGTTACCGTTACGAGGACTACGTGGGATCCGCCAACCCGCCGTATGTTCGCTGACGACCCACAGATAACGGTTAATCTTCATCCGTTGATTGTGAAAAGGGACCTGAAACGGTGGCGGCACATCTGACTTTTTTTATATTGTCGCCGGTTGCATCTGGTACTGTTATTAGTAACGTAAGTATCATCATGGCGGAAATTTCACACATTCCTCTACGCTGTCTATGTCGTGTTTACACTCCAGTTGCGAGTGCACCAGCGCAACGGTGCGGGAGACGAGTGAACTGAGAGAAATTGGGCATGGCTTCCGAGCACGGTGCCTCCGAGATCACCTCCGCGCGGATGCGACCACGTTCACCATTTCTTAATGTCTATTGCTGTCGTGTCACCTTTTCCTATTTGTTTTTGAATTTTGAGGCTAGCGGAGAGTAGTACGCAGTACGCCTTTGGGCCTTATGCATGGAGAGCGGTACCTGCGATCGCTCTGACAGGGAAAGCTAGTGAACAGTTCATAAAATGTTAAAACTCCACGTGTCATGAACACCGTTTTTCATCTCAATCTTCGCCTTACATTGTTATTTGCAACATAGATGAACCATCAGCATGTTATACTTAGCAGCCACATATATGAAAAGTGGCTGATGCAATCTGCGTCATGTTCTCGACATGCTCGCGGATGCCGCTTCGCTCTGGTGGCCTACGCACAGCCATAGTAATTCATCCGCCGCGACAAGAAATAGAAGCCCGTTTCGGGTGCTAATAAAGACTTAAAATGACTTCTAAAATGTACATCCTGGTTTAAATTTACATAAAACGTAATAAGAAAGTACACACGATGTCGGGAGCTAAATGAAGTGGTACAAAAAAGTTTATGAAAAGCGGATGATTCAACCCTATTGAGCCTCCAGCCGGACTACATTTTCATTCGCCCTCATGTCACGGACACAGCTAGATCGTCACTTTTCTGCTCTGTGGGAACCGCCATTGTGATGGAATAGTTGTGCCTAACGGCTCGCACCGTAAGGTGCCGGCACTTTCAAACAGCAAAATGGAGTAAGTTCACTGCCATCTTCCGCCTTAGTTTTGTGAATTCCGCTTTCCGGATCTAAGTGCGGAGATAGCACGTTTCCGTGCGGTCGTCTCCATTTTTGTTTTCAAGCTGTTGTTATGGGGCGACAAACAGCGCTTGAAACATATTTGAATTTCCTGTTGCGCTGTTTATCATAACTGATGTGCATTTAGTGAATGGTATGCAACGTAAGCGCGTGGCATAACTGCTATGGCTCGTGGAAGTCAGGGTCACGTTACATGGTGTTGCACAACGCGCTCGCTTACGCAGCGGTCGGCTCATTGGAGCCCTTTAGGCTCGAAGCAAGGTCGTAGCATGATCTGTCGTTATTGGAGTCTACGTGTTGCATACGGCAACCCGGAACTACTTTTGGGTTCGTTTACCTTGTCCTCAATCGAGCCCCTAGGGACGTCACCGTGACGTCATTTTCGAGCGCCATGTGGACTACGATCAGCCTGTTGCGAAGTGGCCACTGATACGAATGCGCCTCTTTTTGTTGGCCCGTGGAATACGTAGTAGGGTATTATTCGATCACAAAGCCAAGCTGGCTGTAAATCAGTGCACGTGTCTCATTTTGAGACACTTTTTTTTTTTTTTCTCGTTGGAAGAGCAATATCACTTTCAGCTAGGCGAACGCATGCGTCAGCGCGGTGTCGACTATGATTCAAGAACACAGGTGGCCACAGATAAGCTGTACCTTGTTAATGCGTTAAATGAATGAGTGGAGCAACGTCAAAAGAAACGCCTGCGGCGTATTCTCAAAACCTGCTAGCAATGTGCGTTGAAAGGTCTGATTGCGAATTAAAAATGGCTAAGTGTGGAGGCATTTGTGAGATAATGAGTGGTCTGGAAAGATATTGAGACATTTGCGGAGCAGCGCTCGTCTGACATTTGAGTGCTGAGGGAAGGGCAATGACACGAGGCTCGCTCGTACCAGTGGAAATACGTTTTCTGCATGTATGTGTTAGAAACCAGTGGAAGGTGAAAACGGGCCGAAGTGTATTCAGAGTTTGCGTCGTTATCGAAGTGTCGCTATCTCACTTGACCTCGAGTCATCTGATTGGTCGAAACGCCGGAACCAGAAGAGGTGGCAACGTCATGTCCCGCCGTTTCCACCAATCAGATGACTCGAGGTCACGTTAGATAGCGACACTTTCGGTAACGACGCAACTCGGAATACGCGCCCTGATATCGCACCGCGAGGGAAAGCAGGATTTGAAGAAGGAAGAGAGAAAGAGACACAGCACTGGAGGACACGAAATGTCGTGATTAGCGTTCCGAGAGGGAGGACGAAGTTATGTATATAGGAAAGTCGCGGCAGCACTCGGTCGATATTATGGGTGCGAAGAGGTTGAGAGCCTCTTAGTTAAGCCTGTCACGATTTTGGTCATCTATAAGGTCGTACTAAAGATGCCAAATACAGCCTTTTGTATTCCAGTTGTATGCTTTCCTCATAACAGTTGTCTCGCTATGATGAAATTAAAATTCACTGGTTTGATATATTCTGATACTATCCGCCACATATAATTCCTCCATGGCAAAAAGAAGTCTGCTGTTACAGCGTATTGGGTCACCGAATCTGGCCAAATCACAAGAATTTCAGTGCCTCTGGCTGGTTTGGAATTGCCGGGTCCGCTGGAGTGATGCACTTGCTGTGTAACGTTGCCCATAGCTAGGAACTGCTGCATTTTTCCTGAAAGTTGTATCACACTATAATAAAGGTTTGGATGATTTGCTGGGTGCTGACCTAATAGTTTGTGGTGTTCATAATGACTAGTACCATCTGATTTGGGGGGATAGAGAAACACCTGGAATAGGCTACCCCAGGTGTCCGGATGTCTAGTGTGTTTATCACTTAGGTAGTGACGCACGCTCAACCATTTCGCTTAGTAAAGGCATGGTGATGACGTGCAAAGTCGGACAGATACGTAGGTGGCTCACAGGGCTTACCTAAACTACAACAGCAAATTCTTCACCACTTCCCCGTGATGGGAGGTACTCAGCCGATAAGAGAATGGGTAAGGAAGCTGCAAATGTTTTTGCGTCCCATTGTCAATGAAAATGTACATAATATATTCAACTGCCAGGGATTTATTCTGAAGTACCACAGCTAAGCAAAAAGCTTATGTTTGTACTACACATGCGAGGTGTTTGCACTGTTGTGAATAATCCACTCATCAAAATTAGTTTAGTCCAATTACAAGAAACTGGGTTAGTGATATTTGTCCTCCATATCTTTGAAACACCTTTAATGCGGAGGTTTCTAAAGCTGAAGAATTGTGCTGTAAGAGTTGAAAGGTATAATTTTGCATGTTTTTTACTCACTGTTGGTGACACCTTTATATGCTGGAGGTTAAGAACCACGGGAGATTTAGATACTACTACACTTAACTACTACTTTAGTCATCTGATGAGAAGAGAGGAGCCGCTGGAGAAAGATTTGATGTTGGGAAAGTTTGAGGGTCGCCGGAGAAGGGGTAGGCAGCGAACGCGATGGTTAGATGGCATCCTCGAGGCACTGCAGATGAAGTTATGTGATGTTAGGAAGATAGTGAGAGACCGGAAAGCGTGGCGTGACATGGTCCATGGGTAACGAAGAGTCGGACACGACTGAACTGAACTGACTCTTAACTACTGCTGCTGTTAAGGACTAATGCAAATGCCTAAGCCACCTCAATGCCCATATTATTCTATTGCATTGCCTATGAAGGCACCTCTGTTGATATTAGTGTCATTTTGCTGTCTGTTGCTCTTGACATAGTCTTAACGTGATGCCTAGTCTTGCAGAGTGTATAGTTGCTGCAGTGGAAAGTTGAAGCGCCTACTGTTGTGGTTTCAGGTTTTCAGGCTTTAGTGCCTTTTTGCCTGCCTACACACCGGCAAGTCAAAACATCGTGGACCATTCACATCAAACCACCACATTAGTTCAGTCATCTCAGCCTAAACCAGGAGTCCAGACTGCAAAGCATGGACGACAATTGGGACCTCGATTCGGTTGTGGAGCTCTGCTGCTCCAAGCTTGCCCATGAGGGCCAGCTGCAAGCATTTGAAGATGCAGGTACGGCTATTTCTGTGTGTGTGTGTGTGTGCGCGTGTGCATTGTTTCTAGAATTTGCACTTGGGACGATAAAACTCATGAATCTGAAGTGAGACTTCCAGATTTGTTCACGATGTGGAGGCTCGAAGTGATGATGTCGAATCAGTGTGCCAGGCTATCTAATGAGACGTTAGATAACACTGTACAAAATTTCTTAGCTTAACCTTTTACTTGTACTTTTCTTGCTCCAGTTTGTGGCTTTTGTAAAAGAATTTATTTTTAAAGAAGAATGCAGCGTTGGGGCTATTCCGTCCTAAAAACCTGCAAAATACTCTTAATGTATACACGGTCGATAAAACTTCCTGTGCACAAGGTCATCTTGAACACTACACGGGCAGTTAGGACAGCGTCGAAGCTCAAAATCGCTATGGAGTTGAAGTATCATCTCGCCTCTGAGACCCTTGAAAGCTCTGTGGGCATATTAAGTGCCAGGATACACCGCTGAGAAGCAGACTCTGTGTCCTGGCAACTTTTGACCAAACTTGTACATCTAAAAAGAGCATAAATTTGGGTCAGTTCTTGTGATCCAAAAATGGATCACGGTGGTTCGGATGGGTCTACATGTTCGTTGAACTTCGTCTAGTGCTGCTTGTATATAACAAGTGGACTGGTGCCATCGATCACGACATTAACTTTTGTTGACCCCTAGTAGACTTGGAAGAACCATACCCATTGCAAGCTGATGGCAAGTCCACCTCTGTGCGTTTTGTTTTGAGTCCGGCCACGGAATGAGTGGGGCTTGTCTGCCACAAATTTTCGTCCAGCTGACAGATGGTGGTATGGCCACTAAAAGTCATAGTTTGGCTCAAATTTTGGCTAGAAAATATGTCTGTTGGTGTTTAAGTGTGTGTTTGGCTGGTGTGCCTACATGTAACTAGTTTTTTTTTGGTCAGGTGGACCCATTGTTGTCTGCTTTGTTTGTGCTTGCAGGCAACCTAGACTGGCTGGACGAGAAGGTGGACCTGTCTGCCTGGACCCAGCTGGACTTCCCAGATGACCTGCCGCCAGTGATGTTGGAGGCCAGTGACCTCCAGGCAGCGTTCCAACCTGATCAGTCCAGCAACTGCGGTGTGGCCTCCAACAAGCCCAGTGGGTGTTGGGAGAGCCAGACCGCTTCTCCCTACTCTCCCGATTTCCTGTCCCCACCCGTCTCCCCATCTCACTCTCCCCCGACACCAACTGCTGTTGTTCCAAACGTCGACATCTTCATCAACTTCGACGGCCATTGTGGGTCCAGCTATGCGTACCATACCATCGATGGTCGTGACACTTTGAGCACAAATTCGCTTTCGCCACCACCAACTCCATCTGCCTTAGGTGGCCCACGGGCTTCGATAGCAGAGGAAAGACAATATGCCGTAGCATCTGCTCCAGCATCGCCATCTTATTTTGCAGCCAACTGCAGCCGTGCGGGGTCGCCAGTTGAAATTTCAGAGTCCATCGAGACTGTAGAAGCAGATTTTGAAGTGTTGGAAGAGCAACCGTGCAAGGCCAAATCGGAGCCAACTTCGCCCTTGTATTTAGAGGACAGCCACGCTGAGTCTGTTGTCGTGTCTGTTGACCCTGCTAGCCCGTCTGGTATACATGACAGCCCCTCGACCGTGTCTGGCGTGGACGACGACGAACTTGTTCCGCTTGACCAGCCACAATCTCCGAGTTGCAGCTCTGTGCTGTCACCAGCCTCGGTAGCAGAGACAGTCACAGTTGATGCGCTGACGTGTGCAAGCCCAGGCCACGAAGCTGACGATGGGTGCGAGGATGATCCGATGGATACTGACTTCATGCCCGAGGCCAATGGGTCTGATTCGGAGTCTGGGCTTGACTCGGCGTCGGGAAGCAAGGCCCCGTCACACAAGAAGAAACGAACTGTCAAGCGTCGGTCGCGAACCAGTGCGGATAAAGGTAGCCGCAAGGAGAGGAAGCGTCTTCAAAACAAAGATGCGGCAACGCGCTACCGACAGAAGAAGAAGCAGGAGTTCGGCAAGATTGAAGAAGAGCTTGCTGCGCTGTCAGCGACAAACATCAGCCTTCAATCAGAGGCCCAGCGGATTACTAATGAGATTTCCTACCTTAAGGGTCTGATGAGAGAGCTCTTCAGAGCGAAAGGGCTGATAAAGTAATGCTGACCATGATTTGAAGTTAGTACACCATGTATTTATTCGTATTCCAGCTTTCTTTCTAAAAGGCATCCAATAACATGGACGCCCAAGCAAGGCGGCAGCTGTAGTAAAGGTCTCAAAGAAGGCATTAAGATAGCAAATATGTGACAACTGTCGTGAATCTGTCTGCATAGTACCAATGTCAATGCGCTACAACCAAAGCACGTTTTAGAAGGCCCAGGGCAGCAGATAAGGTCGGCTGTTAAATTATCTGTGCAACATGTGAAGAGTTGACAAGGTCATCACTGCATGGAGCCATTTTAAATCTTGGGTCACTTAGTGCTGTTGTGCTCTTGCATTTTGACTTAAAGCTAGGCTCGCATTATAGTACTCCCCCTTGTGGTGGAAATGCCATCACTAGCGTCGACGTTGTTGGTGAAGTTAGTTAGGCGTCTGTGTGTTTCAGCGCTTGGGTGTCTGCTTTTTTTTTTTTCCTCCTCTACATTATGATTATACCCTTCATATACAATTTTTTACTCTCATATCATTCCTGTTTACTTTTTTCTCAGGATGCCTATTTATGTACCCTCCCTGTGATGTGCATGTTGTATGCATAAATAAAGTGGAAACATCCACATGAAATTATATTTACTTGTAGCACTATTCATTTCACGGCTTATTTAGAGCGCACTTTCAGTGCTGGAGCTTGACATGTGAAAGGAGACAGAGATGGCTTGGTTCCAATCCGAGTGGTCATACTCTCGCACTGCCTACCTTACACTGAATACAGCCGTGGTTTTGGTTTAGAGTTTCTCAACTCTAAGCCCAAAACCTTTCTACATCCAACAGCTGGAAAAGAAATACTCTGTGCCGCTTTCACTCATCGGGAGACATCTGCATTACGGCGTCTTCACACCTGCATTGTAGGCACACCTGCTGGAAGGCTGAACGAGCACTCCAGTTGTCTATTTCAAGCAGTATTTTCAAATCCTAGGCACAGTGGCCGCTTTTCAATGGAGGTGGAAAGCAAGGTGACCGTGTACTATGTGCTGTCAGTGGAGGTTTAAGGGCCCCAGGTGGCCGAAATTTCCAGTCCCCCTTGCGGCCCAAGTCGCTTTGGGATGTTAAACCCATGTAAATCAAACCAAACTTCCTTTGCACTAGTAATGTTATGTGCACTATCACTGGGTGTACTACACTGTCCTTATAGCATCACATATCCCCTTCAGGCGCCAATTACATTTTCTGAAAGTAATTTTTTTGCACCATGCATGATCAGTAGGCCTGGCAGAATTCAAATATGTGATTATGCAAAAATGTTTATATTTTATTCGTGTCCACATATGTGGATATGGCGCCTCAAAGCTGCTATATGAATGAAAACATTGCAACATTTCCTGCATTTTCTAATCATTAAGCATGAATAACAGTTTTCCTCTCGGAATACCTTGACACCTTCAAGATTGGGACACCTGCGTGCAATCAGCGTATTATGTACTGCTCTTGCACAAAATAACGCGCTGCGGACAGAATGTGCCACTTAACAATTTCGGCATTAAGACGCCTTGGCCACGTTTGTGGACGCGAAACTCAAAGTTCGCTGAAGCACTTTTTCTATATCTAAGATACTGAAATATGACATGCAACATCTACATTCCCCTATTGACACATTCATTACAATAAATAGTATTATTAGACATCGGGTTATAAAGAGGCACGCAAAAAGGACTACTGATTCGCCCGCCGTAAAATGCGACGTCCATCTTGCTGTTTACAAATAAATTTGCTGCAGCAGCAAGAGATGGTGCCACATACTCAACGGGGCGGGCCCAATGTTACAGGTGCCAAATTTAAAGGCAAAAATTCACACTCTGTGCAAAGATGAAATTCGGGGCGTGTCCACATATGTGGATGCAGCATATAGCAGCCTCGCATAATGTTGCGAAAACTTTGAACCTGTTTGGCTGCAACAGCAGATTGCAAACAGACTACACACCTTAGGCGGCAATTTTTTTTTTTGAGTGAGGCAAGTCATTTTTTATAGAGTATTTGCCAGCCTGCTAGCAGTTCCGGCCATACTTTGCAGTCGACTGATACTGCGATTAGTGAATGGTCTATGCAGCCCCCTTATGTTACGAGCAATGTGACGCCTTGAAATAAAGGTGCTTTTTGTTTAAAGGCAGATGCAAAAAAATGTGCTACTACAAAACAAGAGGGCAGAAGAGGTGTTGCTCTGAAGACAAAAAGGAAGAGAGCGTTTTGAACCACCGAAAATATTTTATTGGGTCTTCCACCGCATTCAACGAAATGTCCAAGGAGGCCTACAGCCACCTTGCAGTGAATGCATGCAATGTGATCCAAACAGCTGCGATTCATGCGCGCTCATAAATTACTGTACAAAGGAAAGCCCTTCTTTGCCAGAATCCATTTCTGGCGAGCAGCGTGCCTAGAGAGAGCCATGGGTAGGGGCGGCAGTTCTTTCTCGAGGTACGAGGTTAAAACATAAGGAGGTCGCCACTGACAAGGCCTGCTCTGCTACGCCAAGTGCTGGCATTGTGTATCGGTCCATTTCTCATCAAGAACGCAGCAGTTAAACAATGAGGCGTGATGAAATAACAGGTACTACATTGCAGGGAAACTTGGTCATGCAAGACATTGGCTTTCAGTGTGCTCGGATGTAGACAACACGGGCATGGATGAATATTCGAAGCAGAGAAACACTGCATCCAGTAAACTGTGCATGCTCGCTTGGTAGCTTGTAAAACGCAAGTTCCACCGGTCGGCCAAATTACGTGAGGAATGCAGTCTCCGAGCACAATGGAGAAACTGTTCTTGCGCATGCGCAAAGTCGAGCTTGGCAATAAATGCCCAACCAAGATTACAAGTTTGCGTTGTCACCGAAAGTGGCGCTATCTCCCTGACATCCTGATTGGTGGAAATACTGGAGCCGGATGTCGCTACCATTTCCGGTTCTGGTGTTTCCACCTAAAGGACAGCTCGAGGCCAAGGAGATAGCAGGGCCATTTTTTAAAACCACTGGAGGTATTGGAGATTTACTACGCTGGTGTAGGTTAAAAAATTGGCCCTATCGCCACTTTCGGTGACGCAAACTCTGAATATAAACCCTGGAGGCATTAATCCAGTTTGTCAGGTAAAGTGAATATACTTCTGTGGTTAGGGAGCAATCACGGGTGACGCAGAAATATGTTCGAGTGCCATTTAAAGAAAAAAGAAGCACGCACAGTGATTAATTTTAAAGCCTTCCATGTGGGTTTCAAACGTAAAGGTTGCATGCAGGCACACATCACTAAAAGACGAGCGGAGCGTCAGCAGCAAACAAATAAAAAGTTTGCTGCATGATTTAGATGCATTAAATACACTATGTCAGCAGGCTGCTACAGGCTTAAGACGTAGCATCAACTACCAATGCCTTTCGTGGACTAAAGCATGTTAGTGCAACAACGGCTACACATTGCACAAAAAGGTGAGAAACCTATCCTGCTTTTGGAAAGGTAACTTTGCATGTAACCAAATGGCTTGCGCCTTCAGTGATTACCACTGCGAATGGTTCTTGAAAGATCACCACCAGCGTAGACTGCTCAGTGGTTGAACATCTAAAAGAGTTTCATGGGACACTGTGAAACCGACATTTTGAACAGGTGCAGATATCCTAACACTTGACGATTACCTCACAAGAACAGAGCCCCCCCCCCCCCCCCCCCCCCCCCCAAATAGTTTTAACAATAGTTTCTGCACAATTCTGAACGCAGTCTTAGAAACACGCTTACTAAAGTAAAGTAATGAGTAACTGCACGAGCAAGGCAAACGTGAAATGAAAGCTCGAAGAGCTAGCGAAATGTCCTTGTGCTCGCAGTTCATTAAAAGGACAAAATGTCCATACCAACAAGACGAAGAATAAAAAAATCACTCTGCTAAGCTTCCCCTTTCCTAAGTTACGAAAGCCTCTTCTTTAACTGAAATCAGACTAACTCTTCTCTCTGTCTATGCAGCACTAAGTACATCCCACTATGGCAACACAAACAATGCACGCACAGAACTGCGCTATACGAAGTTTCATACGGGTTCAACTTTGTTTAATTGTCAGAGGGCACAATAAAAAAACTGAGCCAACATATTCTGACATTTCAAGAAGCCTAAGACTCTTAACAAGTTGAGCACAGCCAAAAAGATCTGTGCAATTAACACTACAAACACTGTCCATGGAATGCAAGGTTGCCAGTGGCCCAGGCAGCAAAGGCTAGAGTTTTTCGAACCTAAATCGTGCACCGGGTACCTCGAACAGACTAATAAACTGAGGTATGACATTGCCAGCCACTGAAAATTACTTAACCAACATGTCGGCATGCCATACATTTGCACAAGAAGAATCTATGCAGAAATAGGTACTGCAGAGTCGATTTCTGAATGCAGGTGAAATTAAATCACAGGTTTTCATTATAACTGACACAAAACTGCAACCCCTTTCAACGATTTTGGATCAATTAAAAATGTGTGCTAAATTTGAGACAGCACTTTCCGTTCAAATCCATCAGTCATTCTCCTTGGGCTTCGAAGCAACCCATCCTCATAGATATTAGTATTAATATAATGAAGAAATTTTTGTAAAAAAAGAACGGGGAAAAAAAAAAAAAAAAAACAGCTCTTCATACAAAAGCGATGCTATAGAAAGAAACAAACAAAACACTAATGCTTAGGAAGACCCTGAACATAGTGCTTCTGCAAAAAGCAGTTCTCTCAGTAACGACACCTTTTCATGCACACCTCTCTACTGTGGACAGTAAGCCAAACAAATTTTATGGAAGCCTTACTGAAAATGCATTTTAAATATTTTTTCCTCGCACAAAAAAATCGTAGCAGTGAACTGTACAACTTTCCGTCAAGCAGGCTGTCCAGAGACAGCAGCTCCGAACAACTGTTCACAAAAAGACTAATTCGAAGGTGCTATCAATGCAGCAAACAAGCTGAAATGGTTTCCATAACATAAAATCAGAAAAAAAAAAAAAAAAAAAAAAAAAAAAAAAAAAAAAAAAAAAAAAAAAAAAAAAAAAAGCCTCTCTGAATGCAAGTACCATGGGGACATCATGGCACCCTTCCTTGTGCGCATTCTCTTCAAATTACGGTCAACATGAAAGCATAGTTTGTGGAATGCCTCCATCAAAATCCCGGTATCCTCTTTTCTTTTTTCTACAGGAACTGCTTGACACTAACCGGCTCAACAGAAGAAAAAAATACAGGTGGGACAATCACTGCAGGGTCGACATGCGGTGGCGACAGGACTAGAAGGAAGAAACACACACCCCCTTCCCCCGATGGTGCACTCTTCTATCGCTGCTACACATGCGGGCATGTCTTTTTTCGAGGACGAAAAATGTGTGCGCACAGAGATGGCATTGTCACGGGCTCTCCACCGTCCGGTTGTGGTGCTGGTGGTGATGACGATGGCACAGACACACACACACTCGGAGTGCAGTGGAAAAGACTTGCGATGGAGGAGCAGCACGCGAGGAGTAGTTGCTCCGACGGTTTTGCTCCGGCTGCTCCATCTACGGGCAAGCCCTGGACGCTTCGGTGCGGCCTTGTGACGACTTAGACGTCGGTCACGCCTCTTTCTGTTCGAAGCAACTCTGCCATGAAGCCGTGACACATCGTGACTGCCCTGCCACGATGCGAAGGACGGGGAGCGACAGCTGGAGCAGAGAATGGCATCGCCGCCGCTCGGCACGCAGATGGGTGTCGGTGGTCTCACCGAAACTCATATATTTGGATGCTGTGTTCCGGTACGTGTCGTAGTGTTAGGGACTGGAACCTGCGTAAAGCCAAGCAGGAACAAAAAAGGAAATAAAATGCAAGTGGCTATATTATCCACACACACACACGAGACGTCAAGATTGGTGACGACAATTTCAACTGTCAAATGCAATTATAAAGGCTTTACAATGTGCTACTGCATTCAATATGAGCTGCAATGCACAAGATATGTTTGGAGTTAACGAAGCAGTGCCGACCAATTATGAAAATTTATGCATTTGGCAGATAATGAAAAAATGGGAGTATTTAGGTTCAATGTTTCTATAATTGGGCGCTCCATACCAAGGCTGCACAGGATGCGTTCGAGGTTATGCCGAGCGCATTGCTATGTAAGCTTGTTTATGTGTTGTAGTTCAGGTAAAACGCCCCGGGGGAAGGATTTTGGTGATTAGTAACATATTGGCTGCTATTGGTGATTAGTAACATATTGGTAACTTTGCGGATGACTAGAGTCCAAGCTAGGCCAAGCCAACCTCTAGGGAGATGCAAAATAGCAAAGGACTTAAATCATATTAAAGCAAACTGGGCTTTGGAAACGCATTCTGATAACAGAGATAATATGTGTAAAAATGACAGCAACCACGCCTTCGATCACATTTTCCTTGTTACAAGAACTCTGCACGCTTGTCAAATGAAATGGTTCACTAAATGCACCTTCCGGTAAGTGCAGTTAGCAAGGACAGCCAACACAAATCATCTCGCCATCGTCACAACTGAAATTCGAGTCATATTGCCTTGAAGAGAGACTAATGGTTCCTGACATCTACAATTGCAGCAACAAAGTTTCGGGAGGTGAGCGAAACTGCATGGTTAGGGCACGGCTATGGATTCAATTGAAGTGAGCACTGAAACCTGGGTGTGCAGGCATTTTTAACTTTCGCCGCCACAGAGCTGTGGTGGGCGCCAAATCTACGACCCCATTCCTACCAGCTAAAAGCTCCAGTCAGTCAGTTTTGCATAACTTTGAGGTACTTTGGCTACAGTTCCCACATAAGACACTGACTTTTCCGCATCTCACCATTCTGAACTGCGGTGGTAGTAGTATCCTTCGATGGTGGCCGACTTCTTCTGGAAGCAGATGTAGTAGAAGCCCGCAAATGATGCCCCATTGATGTCCTTGATCGTGTGGTCGGGAACCAAGAAGTGCTCCTGCAAACAGCCCATTGCACACATAAGGGGGGCACTGTAACTACATATATTATGTATATTTATAGCAGGAATGACACTGAAAAAGAGGCTATAACAATACTTTTATTTTGTTCTGAAGTTTTGAATGCCTGTTACCAGTTACGCCAATAGCTTCAAGTACTGCAGCCCAAATCTTTAACTGGCGCAAGTGACGGACGCGTTTTCTGCGATTCTGAGCATTACAGAGGACGTAACTTGTGAAAAGTACAAGTAATAACAAGGGGTCACCAAGCCCTTGCGTTATCTTCACCTTCTGGCAAGTTTTTATCCGCACTAAGGCGCAGGAGCACAGAAAAGGCGGCCGTCGTGCGCGCCAATTATAGGTTTGGGCGGCTGTACATTACTAATCAAAGGCATAATAAGTTAAATTCGAAGGTGAGGCAACATTGATCGGCGTTCGGCAAAAGAAGTTTCACTAGCGATACAAGTGTTCCGACTGATAATTCTGACCAATCAAGCGATCTGACAAAAATGGCTGCACTATAAAATGCACTGCTCATCCCCCAGGCATATAGCAAGACAATTTGTGTGTGTATATACAAATCCCACTAAAGAGAGCCGAGCAGGGGATTAACACTGCATAAAGGCTGTTGGAAAGTGCCTTACCTTCCACCTCATGAACACATTTTCAGATGCTTTCAAGTTTGTGTAGTTGAAATTGTCGTCGTTGAACGTCTTGACATAATCGTCGAAGGAACCAAACTTGCTCTGTCAAGAAAGAAAAACTCACGAGTGTTATCAATGCAGGGCTTGCAGAAAAATACAGGTGGACTAGAAATTGCATGGGCTTAGGTAATAGCCGCTGAGCCATCTAGTCAGTTATCCGAGGTAGACAACAAATTATCGAGCCTAAAAATGACAACCACTGATTGAAAGGTCACACCAAGCATTTTTAAAAACGGTATCATAATGTGCAACTATATGAAGTCTGATAGCTGATTCTTGGCTTCTTTGGCTTTATTATTACCAAACAACAGTCCAAGTCATGGAACAATATAAACTAGGAAATGCTGAGACAGATAGCCTAAAAATACCAACTAAAAAGCAACTGACTCAGCCTGCTATAATACACCTGCCAATAAATGAGAAAAGCAAAAAACTGATATTGGAAATAAAGAAGTGAGTGTCTGCAGCATGAAGGTCTGACGAAAATGTTTTAACTGATAACATGTGTATCAGGTGCATTATATGAATACACTGCACTGAAGATCAGTAGTGAAGGTCCTGCGAGTAACCATGCAAATCTTTTTCCCTCAATGCTGTTCCTCACACCAGGTCAGCATGGTGTGCCCTTAAAGGGAGAGAACACTCGATTTTGCGTGTGCGGTCTTTTTTGGCACTGTGGAAACCTTATAGTCTACAGTGGACAATTCTATAATGGCTTTGTTAGAAACACCCCAGAAAAATTTTAGCGACATCCTTTTGATATGTGCCTGGTTTATGCACGCCAATGCTGGAAACCATGAGCAGCGATCATGGTAATAATTAGAACTCGACAAAAGCGATGCACCAAAAATAATATAAACATAATTTGCCAGACATTAATTAGCCACATTTATTGCAGTGTCCATTTTGGTTTCCACCCTCAAGGCTGCTGGCACAGGAATAAATTCCTCGTTCACAAAAGTTTTAGGGGGTCACGGTCATTGCTTCACCCAAAAAATTCAGAACACTGCAGTGCCACCTAGTGACAAATGCTAAAAGCACATCACAGCAGCGAAAAGAGTGTTATCTTTTAATTAAGGGCAAACTGGAGAGAGCGCAAAAGATAATAAAAGATAATGAACACTCTAAACAGAAAAAAAAAAAAAAAACCCAACAAAACAAAACACTGCAACAAAAACAACACAAAAACAAAAGAAATGTGACATTTTCTAGAGATGAAGTCAAGTGGGGCATAACACTAATATGACAGCATTTGCAGCGAGAGGTTTCTTCAGTTTGTTCATAAAATTTTCAATGCAAAATTGAAATTATAAATTGTCATTTGGACATTGGAGCGCTCAATGAGTAAAGACACCTTAATACCACTGTAAACTCATGGCATGTCTTGGTCAGTGTTCTGTCCCTTTAATACTAGAGCAGTTACAACCAATGCTGCCTGCCTCCTGGGTCTCTGCATTCTTCTGTTCTACTCTGATATGAATGTGGGCACCAATAATGAGAACAGTAAAAGCCAGAGAGAAAATGAATTCGAACAAATGCTGCATGCTAAATAAGAAGCTTTTGCCATGTCATACAAGTTTGCAAATATCCCTCTCTCACAGAGAATTTATAGTTAGACAGTAAAAGACTTTCATGCTGCCTACGGAAGCAACAGCAGAGCATAACAGAGTCCTGTCTCATCCCGAAAGGGGCACGTAGAATAGGCTGTTGTTGGAAGATATGCTCACCCAGTGTTTCTTGTCAACTTCTTCGTCGGCATCCCATTTCCGTGTAAGGAACGGGTACTTCCCACTGATGATCTCGCCGTCAAAGAATGTCGTGAGCGTTGGATACTCCTCTGTGAGGCCTTTGATCTTAAGGTAGCCGCAGAGGTAAGAGTTGGCCTCGTCCACATGCTACACAAACAAGGACAGTGGCAATGTTAAGGCATCACATTTCAACATTATGTGGTCCGACACCACCAAAACTGTTTAGAGTAATGATTATGACGTCTCAGCACGATGCTACACAAGGAACAAATAACAGAACAAAGGTGTTCTTTTTTTTTCTTGTTCATTACAAAGCTTCCTGGTGGAGCAATATGATGAAAAGTCACAAACTTGCATGATTCTCTGTGTTGTTAAACAGTGCCTTTCTGCATGATGTACTCTGGTATGCTGAAAGAGCAAGAAGGCACATGAAGTCAACCTAAGCCTGGCTATTCCACAGATGTGCCATAAATGCCCACATTAAGGTCAATGTTAGCTTGTGTGTGAAGTACCAGTCATGTATGCACCATACTATGGCACTATGTAATGATGTAAGGATACTTGTAAGCAAGGCTCCCGGCAGCGTCACAGAGCAAAATGTTTGGTATTAGACACATGCTTCTGAATTGCTTTCTGTTCCTGCATGACACCTATGCTTATATGTAAGTGGTGCAAAGTCAATTCCATCCCAAGAATGATCTGCTCACGACATGTATTCCAAGCAACACAAGACAGGCAGAGTGAAGCAGCTGAGGTTGTCCATTGCCCCCAAGGACGTTGACATGACAAAGGTACCATGTGAACCAACCTCATCTCTATTCCCAAAGACTAGCAGTCAATGACCAGGCTATCTGCTGAAGCCTCTTAACAAGCAACTCAGGTATACAGTCTGCTACTCAGTCTTTGTTTTCATCTGAGTTCACATAAGTTGCAGAGCAGGGCTGGTGTGGTGCAACAGCGTCAGAACACATCATATCAGTCCGTGTATACCAGTTTTTAGAGACAATATGGCACATGATCAACTATGATCAGTGATGTAACAGCACCAAACTAGTCAGCTGTACTAAGATCACTGCTCAAAATCCTACACATTTTTCCTTTTTCTAAATACATGTTTGCATATCGGCGTTCAATGACTGCAAATGCCCAAATGAATGAAAATTTGCGGTTGATTGTAGCGCACACAGACACATATATTAACACGAGATTTCGAATTCCGATTGGTCCACCTATCTGGTCTGACCCCCGTACAAGGACTGGCATGTTGAAAAGCCACGGGCAACGTGCGTATGAGACAACAAATGTGCCTCTGACACTACAAAGGTCGTGCAGGAAGAAGACGCATGTACGCATTTTTTATCATCAACACTGATAAGCTCGTGCTTATCGACGTCCCTGCCGCCTCACCGACGCTATTTGCACTGCCGTCCTCGGTAGCTTCTGTAAGGAGCGTTGGCCGTTCTAAGCCGCGCGAACACGTGAGCACGGGGACAGCAGTTGCGACGCCACTGCGTTCACCGGGGATAATTCTTAGACCTACAATCTGCAGCTCCTCGATGCGCAATCTCGGCTGCACTGATTGCAAGTCACAAAGGCCCATTTATCACTCGCCCGTTCGCGACGACAACCGCCAAACTACCCCTGCGGCCTTAACAACAGCATCACCGCTGTCCCCGGGAGAACACCATTGCCAATGTCCAGAAATGGCTCCGGAGCCAGTTTCTTTTTGTTATTTTTCGACTCTTTTGCAGCAGGAACAGGACTCATCACGCGCGCACGGTGTTGCAACCACAAGCGGGGTAGCGTGCCAGAGCTCTGCCGACAAGATCGCGACGTTGGTACGCAGCGCACGAAATCGGGGCACCTCACCGTCGGTAACCCCATGCAACTGAGCCGATCGTAGGTAGAAACGGCGAAGATCATTAAGTCGCAGGCGTAGTATGGCACCGCAGCATATCGGCGCGTCAGACACACGCGCAGAGCAGCTGTTCTGAACGATGATGCGTTTGAAAGGATGGTACGGCGGGTTGGCTCACCTGAAGCACCACTTCGACGTCGTAACTGTTGCCCTTACTCTTTTGCTGGCCCTGAAACCGGGAGCCGTTGTAGAGCAGCGACCTGGTGACGCCGGGTTGCTGCGAGTTGGCTGGTAGTGGCGGCACGATCTCTGTCGTCCTCACGGGCATGGCTACTGATGCTGACGGCGGGAACGCGCTGGGGACAGCGACAGGTGACCCGAACCTCAGCGAGCGGCCATGTTGAGCAGCTCCTGTGACGTTCCTGAAGCGCGTGCGGCATCGCGCTCTCTGGTTGGTCGAGAGAGAAGCGGGGCGACTTGGGCCGGCGTTGCTGCGACCCGGTTGGAATAAGCTAGAAGCTTGGTGCAACCGGGTGAAAATAAGCAAACCGTTATTGCAACCCATGGATTGGCTTGGCTTTGTTTATTATTTTCGGATTGGTGTTTTTGCAGGAAAGCCCAAGGCAGATCACGTGTCGTGTGTTTGTAAACGACGTTTGGAATGTGTGGTCGTGTGAATCGCGATTTTTGCGTCGTGCACATTTCGTGCCTCAGTGCTCATCTTGCAGTTTCTTCATGGATTACGTTAGTAACGACAGAGGCGATAAACGCAGTAGAGGCTTCGTGCATCCACGGAAGTTGAAAGAGTGCTCCTACCTGCGGACCCCGTCGGTCTCTCCGTTCATTCTGCAACAAATCATATTTGCGTGTTGCTTCATGAACAGGGCGTCTTGGATTTATTTTTGACGCATGAATGGTGCACAGTGTGGCATACTAGAAACCAAGAGCGTATGTAAAAGGCCTGTGTATGGGGATCGTGATTTGGTTTGTGCTGCCATGGAAGAAGAATATTCTCAACGTGTAGGTGGTCTTGGCTTTCGTTTTGAAGGTTGCGGTGTTTATGTAATCACCGTATGTGATCGCTTGGCTGATTCTGGAAGGATGTTTATGTGCTCTTTCTTTTGCAATGCCGGGCACTCCAGTTAAAACGGGTCTTTTCGAAGCTGCGAGCAGTTTTCCCAAAACTGCCTTAGCAAAAGGACACTTCTATTTCGCGTTATTCACGAGGTGTGCGCGTTCGCGTAGTGTACAAGAGTGTGTAAAAAATATTTAGCATTTACCCGTTCCTACGTTCCCTGAATCGCACAGGGTATAGGCACTAAGATGGAGCCGAAATGGTGCCTTTCGCCCTCAATATATCCCAATATTAACTTCGAAAAAAATATCCAGCAGGTTCGGCACTCGATTTTCTTTTACCGCTTTTCCCAAGTTGCGTCGCCTGTCTGCACGCATTTTTCACGTTGCCCGCATTCTGCTGAAGCTGCCTGAATTGAACAAACCTCTATCCACTAGTTTGATCCAAGGCTTTCTGACCGACCGCTCGCGGTTTGTTACTGCTAATACCCAGTCCTCTTTTTCAAAGTTTTCTTTCAGCTATGTGTTCCACAAAGCACTGTCCCTTACTCTTAACGATCTCCCTTCAGTAACTTCTACCATCCACATTTTAGTTGATGACTGTGTACTTCGCTGCTCTGTAACCAACTCGTCCGACGCTTCTGCCTTATATCTATATCTAATTCACATACAATAGTGATGTGGCCTCCGTTCCTGAGAAGCTTTATACTGTTGATTTCTTCTCACCACTGCCAAAACAACACATCCTACTTACAAAATTAACACGTACTACTTTTTCAAAGAATTCGTTTAAGTACCTTGGTGTTCACCTCACTAATGGCTTAACATTGTCTTGCCTTGTAAGCCATGTAACTAATTACTCTAATAGAACTGTTGGATACCTCTATCGTAACCTACCCATGGCTGGCACCTTCTTGTGTAAAATTACTATATTACAAAATTCTTGTGTGATCACAACTTTAATATACCAATCATATAGTTGATCCACACTACTGTAACTTCACTGAACCTTATGAGCCTGTTCAAAACCATGCCACCAGTTTCATTCCCTCGAATACTCCTTCAGCATCTCTGCCATGAAATCTCCGTTACAGTCTCTGTTCTCGTCACTGTACTTCATGCCCCTGCCTTTATCACAAGCTTTTCATACAAGACCTCATGGCAGTCGTCTCGGCTAACCTGTGTATAGAACACCTCGCACAGGTCATCGTAAAAGTGGCGTTTCACCGCATGCCCGCACAACTACATTTCATGAGTCATTCTTCGCAAGCACTGTTCACAACTGGAATCATCCCTCATCAGTGATCCTGTAAGCTTCAATACTGCCATCGAAGAACCTGTCTAATCATAGCCATGTATACCACTAGCCTGTCGCCATTTATCACTGTGCACAAGCCCATTCCTTCTGTAAAGTCTTGCATTAGGACCTCTGAGGTATCAATAAACATATAAATAAAAGCATGGTTGATAAAGATTCCTTACAATATGGGAACTGTGATTATGTTCGGCAGAAATATATATATATGTAACTGGATCATGTTGAACGGTGTTAAGCTTGAGCTTGGCACAATTGTCTTTCCTGTGATATTGAACTTAGAAATTAGGATACTGAGTGATAACACTGACATGGTGGTAGACTGAACTTAGAATTTGATTGCAGTATTCCTTTCTTTGCATTCATCCTAAATGCAGGGGTGGAAGTGCTGCTTCATTCTGCTCCAGCCTGCTTTCCCTGCTACAAACTTGCTCCAACTCGACTGCATCAATGTTCTGACATTAAATTTAGTGGAGCACGGTTTTGCCGCACAGTGGGCCATTACTGGTTTGACAGCAAGAACCGCAATCCGAGACAATTAAGTTAAGCGACTATGAGAAGCGCAGCTGGGCAATGGTCTGTTATGAGTTCTGTATACAGGGTATGTGGTTGGTGTAGTCAAAACGATGGCAGCACACCGGTAATGCATCTCACCCGAGCATAATACATATAAAATTTTAATATTACTTTTAGTATGCAGCATAATGTTTGCTTATAAGCAAATTTGAGGAATTCGTTACGGAAAATGTTCTGTGCACTTGATATAGCACCTACTCCCGGCCTTTTGAATCGCCTGTGGTGAAAGAAATGAGATCAGCGAGTGAAGCAGGCGCACCAAACTACTATGAGGTAGCGAAGCACTGGAAGTGGTAGACGAATATGTTTACTTAGGACAGGTAGTAACCGCAGATCTAGATCATGAAAGGGAAATAACTAGAAGAATAAGATTGGGATGGAGTGGATTTGGTAAGTATTCTCAGATTATGACTAGTATCTTACCGGTATTGCTCAAGAGGAAGGTATACAGCAGTTGCATCTTACACTTACTCACCTATGGAGCTGAAACATGGAGGCTAACGAAAAGGGTTCTATTTAAGTTGAGGACAACGCAGATGACTATGGAATGAAAAATGGAGGTGTAACATTAAAAAATAGGAAGCACATAGAGTGAGTGAGAGAAATAACTTGAGTTAATTACATTCTAGTGGAAATCAAGAAGATGAAATGGGCATGGGCAGGGCATGTAATGCGTAGAGAGGACAACCGATGTTCGCTTAGGGTAATAAACGATTCCAAGGGAAGCAAATCGTCGCAGGGGACAGCAGAAAGTTAGGTGAGCGGATGAGGTTAAAAAGTTTGCAGGAGTAAAGTGGATGCAGCTAGCACAGGTAGAGGAGTATGGGAGAGGCCTTCACCCTGCAGTTGGTATAGTCTGGCCGATGATGACTATGAGCCATTGGAAACTTGTCCAGCTGCAACGAACTACACGGTTTGTTTGTAGCGATTCTGCTGTGAATACAAGCAGGTGCTTCACCATCTAGCCTGTTATGCCTACGACAGACAAAAGCACACTTGGAACTCTTATGGAGGTGATGCCACTTAGGTGCCAGTCACTAAATGTGTTTTCAAAAGTGTTGGAAAGTCATACAGGGCCTATCGCCAGTGTGTTGAAACTAAGATAGCTCAAGCAATAATTTGAGCAGCCACAGAGGGCCATAAAGTAATGAATTTGAAGGGGAAAAAGGCTATACTTAAAGTGCCACCTATCTTCCCTGAAGGCGTTACTGGCCAGTACCCAGAAATTTATCGGCACAGGCGCACGATCAAAAAGAATATGCACAAGATAGAAAGCAGAAATGTACTGTTGATTGATGTGAACTTCAAACTAGTGGCAATACTTGAGTGCATCAAAGTGGTGAAGTCTACCTTTGAATCTTACAAAACAGTTAAATCTCTTAGTTAAACGATCTTCAATTATGAAGTGTAGAAGGCAGCATTCCATTTGCTGCTATTTAACCCTTTGACTGGTTTTGCCGTACAGGTGCTGCGGCTGCATGCCGTCCCGCGGCGTTTTTGCAGTACGGGTATTGCGCTAAACGCATAGCGTTTGAAATAGTTCGACATTGGAGGTGATTTATTTTTTTTTCGGAATATTCGACAGTCAGAGAGTTAAGTGAGGAAGCTAGAATTCTATTATTAAAAGCGAGTCTAGAATCTTGCTCCAAGACATAATGTGATTGCTCCAAAACTCTAGTTTTATTGCTTCAAAGCTGCTCCGAAGTTACTTTATTACTGCTCCCTGAGCTGTTCTAAAATGCTTGAGCCTGCTTCCACCTGTGTAAATATGATTACTTTTTTCCACTGTATGGCGCTTCAATCAAGAAAAAGCTCGATTATAATTTCTTTTCCGTGTTTTTTTGTTTGTGTGACTAAACTATTTAAACTAATATTCTGCCTTAAGGTCTAAACCAACTTAATAATCTCCTTAATAATAAGCGAAGCATATAAGCAGAAGGAGCGATCATTTTCACTTTGACATTAGATGTTGCAGAAAGTAAAGTTCATCATGGTTGACAGCAAAGTCTTATTCATTGTAATAAATTTATGGCTGTATCAATACTTGTGCATGTTACTTTTGGAATGAGGTCTTTGAGATTGAGATGTGGTCAGAGGTAGGGAGATGAACACAGCACTGACTGTCAACTGAGGTTTATTGCAAAACGGAGGAATTTATGCACATTTTCATGACATGTGACTCAGCCGAAGTCAAAACGTCATATACACGTATACCAGTTTTCTCTCCTAACAAAGCATTGACAAAAAAAAAAGTAACAATAAACAAGAAATCACAAAAATCCAAAACGCAAGTGAAGTAGTATACACCATGAGCAAGCACATGCCTCACCGCTAAACATTCGATGAAGACAAATGAAAAAGCCAGGTTGAGCTGTATATGGGCTTCTGTTGTCAAAATGTAAAGTATGAAGGAGCAGGATTAAGTCGTGTCGTTAGCCTTAAAAGCCACCAGATATAGAACCGAAAACTGCCATACAAGAAAAGATATAACATACTAAGCATTTTGAGTAAGCCTACGCTACTTACAGGATCTCAAGTTCTTTTTCACTGAGCATTATCGAAGGTGCATTGATGCACAAGCCCTTTTTCTGTTTGATGTCTCTTGCCTCCAGAATCTCTCTTGTAATCTGCTTGTTGCTTCTACCAATAATCTTTGTTTTGTGAAGCCCAGTGCTTAAAGTCTGGCTCAATCGGAGGGGGTCTGTAGTGATTCTAGCATTGGTGGAAAGGGAAATAGAGAAAGTGGCTGGTTGCCTGTTTTGCAAATTGTTTTATACAAAGGGGAGAAATCATCATTTTTCTCCATCTCTGGTTTTTATTAATACTCAATGTGAAACTGTTGTAACGGTAGAGAAAAAATCTTCCAATTACACCACTGACAAGAACAAAACAATGGTTACCTGGTTTGTATTCTTACAGTCCTCATGCTTGAATTCAAGCTTGTGGGGATCTCGGACCCCTCTTAAATATTACGGGAGGGGGGGGGGGGGGGGTCTCTGACACCTTCCCTGGCTTTAAGCCCTGTAGAAGCCAGCGCATACAACCTGTGCACCTGCTGCAGTGCAAAGCAACGTTTCCTTCGCAGATGTTTCTTTTTCGCAAGTTTTTCATAGGTATAATTGTGTTCTCAGAGCCGTTCATTGAGGCATCTACCCGTTTGTCCAATGTAACGTTTCCCACAGCTTAATGGGATCTCATACACCACACCTGTGCTGCAGGGTACAAATAAAGTCTGGTGTTTTATGCTACATGCGTGTCGCTGCACACCACAAGTTTGAGTGATCCTACAAAGCTTCGATAGCTTTTCCGAAGCTGTAAAAACTACTCCGATATTTACTTTTTTGCCTATTCGTTTCAAATCATGCGATATGCTATGCAGATAGGGTATTGCAACCAGATTTTGTTGTTGTATTCTGTCCACTGTGTTAGGCATAGCTTCCTTGCTGTTTGTTTTCATTTCTTTATAGGTTCCTTCAGCAACTGAGATGACACCATGTTCCCGATAGCCGGCTTCTTTCAACCTGTCAATTTGACGAATGAAGCTGCTTTCCAGGCATTTTCGAGATTATCTCATTCTTCTTTTGACACCTCTTCCTTTCTTCTGTCACTAAATCTCATGTCAAACGTAAAATGGGAACAAATTTTCTCACCATCCTGGCACATTTCATTTTCCTCACTTTGTTTCCCGACCTGGTGGGCTTGGCTAGTCTTGCATCAGCTGATGGACTGGTTGGCCTTGGTGACCCATACTCAGGACATTCTCGGTGCCTAATACTCCGTGTCATTAAAGTTTCTTCCTCCTTCTCCCAGTGCATTTCTTTCTTTACCGTTTCCACCTAAAGCATCTTGTCCCAACTATATCTCTCATTTGCATTAACCTAGAACACTGCTTTTCCTTTGCACCATTGCCATTCAGTCCCCCATTCATCTTGACTCTCCTCTTTTTAATTGGTGTACCTGACTGGAGTCCTCCATGTCAAAGTGACAGATGGCCCTGGTTCTACAAGTTGCAAACCTCTTTGGCACTCATTTTTGTAGCCAAATAAAGTTTATTACTACTACTTCTACTAGGTCTTGAAGTACAGTTTAAAGAGTTGAGGAAAGGTCTACAGGGACCAGCATAGCTGAGAGCGAAACTTAAACAACACAATTAGACCTTAAACGTGGGTCATTTTATTTTGCAGTTCATAACTTATATTTTGGATAGTTCCAATGAAGCTCTGAATGGTCGCTTTTGATCGTGCTTCTATACCTTAACATTTCTAACTGAAGGTATGAATGCATTCTAGAAAAGAAAGCAAAAGCCTTCAGGGCTAGGCTTTTTTTGTGCTTCTAAGTGTTGCAATTTTTTAGAAAAATTTGGCATTGGCAGAACAGCCAAGTTGAGTATTAAATTTGGGTAAAATGAATTCTGCTTTAACCATACACTCTAAAATTGCCCAGTACTCTTGCTGAATTTTGGGGGTGCTATTAAAATCACTTGTTTTGACATTTCAAAAGCCTTTTTCCGTTTCTTCTTTGGCTGCATATACTGCAGCTAAGTCTCTTGATTTTAAGCGAGTATCTCAATTTTAAGCCACTTTTGATGACTCAGTACTCGCGCCGTTTCCTTTCTTAGAAATTTTTGCCTCAAATTCAAGTTAGTTTTTTATTTCATACAAAGAGGAAGCAGCCACAGTTAAGCAATTACTGTAAGTGTCTTGATGAGCTGGCCCATCAGGTGATGAGGAATGCTTTGTATATACTGATTCACTAAATGAGAAGCATGGGCATGTTCAACTCAAATAAAATTAGCTACCTTTTCTTAATCTTTAAAAAGAATTTGATACAGTGACCCTTAAGATTTTAACTACCAAACTGATCTACTTAATTGTCTTCTGCTGTCCATTTATTGCTATTCTTATGAATTTTTGCATCAGAATAAACAACCAAATCAAACCTGGTGACAATGTATCAGTAAAGGGGGTTGTAAAGGGTGGGGTTTATTCCATCTCCCATACTTTTTTCCTTAATTTAATAACACAAGCCCCAAAATTTAAACTTCCACGAGTTTGTCCTTCTAGAATGAACAAATTATGTCACTAAGTGTTCTGACAATGCAGTTTCAGTGAATAAGAATCTGTTGACACCATGCAGGGGGTCATGCCGACGCCCATGTCAGTATCTATATCAGTGTAAACTTTCCCAAAACATAATTCTGTTGGCGTATTTAGCGCAAGAAATTTTTATGCGCGGGCTAAATTGAAGCCACTGTGATGATCGAGCACGTACCTGGCCATAACCTCCTCTATTTTTTCGAAAAAATAGAGGAGGCTATGACCTGGCTCTCTTATGAGCCCGTTTCATATGTGCGGGTATACCTTGCTCTCGAAGCTTGCCGTCCCTCCTGTGCGCTACGAAGGAGCAAGTGACAACTTCGGAGCAGTACGCTGCCATCTACGCTACCTGCTCGGGTAGTTTCGGCCGTACACAGGCGAAACCGAAACTATACAGCGGGTGAGCGCAAATCGCCACGCTAGTCATGCATGCTGAATACGCGCCACGCACCGCCGCGGGTGTCACTCCTTTCATTATGTTCGGGAGCGCCCGGGAGGAATGGCTAGCGAAGCGATCGTACAACGTACACCCGTACATATATATGCCGCGCGCACTAAATTATCCTCGACTGAGAGGTTTCGTTTTCTGCCATGCGCGGCCTAAATTCATGTGCTAAAAGCGGGGACGATAATGGTGTTTCCAAAATTTAAAAAACTAATATAGATGTTATAATTGCGACCTCAGCAAACCTATAGCTGTTAGTAAATGAGGCGCTAGTGCGCATGACTAGTTAAAAAGCATTATCAGTTATATACCAGCGCCTGCTTAATTAATTGTTATCGCACCGCATACACGGGCACAATTAAAAGCCTCCAGCCGAACCAACCCGTGAAACTGCATGTTAATTCTGCAATGCCCGCAGTCCCGGCATAGTTTCTTTTTTCACGACTCGCACCCGCAGCAGCGGAGGCTGCAACGAATTGCATGCCGCCCGTAAGCGTGTGCGTGCTTCGTCGATCGGCATTGCAGTGCACCGTTGTGATCATTTAAGAGCCAACAGATCCCGTACGTCTTTGTTGGCCAGCGTGTATAAACGAACTGTCTGGCGACTCGAGCAGGGTAAGCCATGCTAATTCGACCAGGAGGCGACTTCGTGCCAGGAATTGCATGGTTGCGATTTTATAGAAAGTCGAGATTGAATTGCGATGGCCCAGTGGAAGCTAGGTGGAACGGGACTGCATGGCCATGTCGCAAAAACGTAGCAGCCGCGGGCAAAACCAAGCACCCAACAACGCAACAGTGTCTTCTGCAGTCCCCCCCCCCCCCCCCCCCCTCCCCCGTTGTGCTGGTGCAGTTGGCGTACTCGACTTCTGTGTCCAAGGGTGTGGGATTCAATCCTGACTGGGGTGACTGCTTTTCGATGGGAGCGAATACTAACAAGGCGCCCGCGTGTACTGCGCGGTACGGTAAAACCCCAGCTAGATGGTCGAAATTCTCGGAGCCTTCCACTATATACGGCGTATGTCATAGCCTGATCGAGTTGCTTCGGGACCTCATTAAACCAAACCAAACCATCTTTTGCAGTGCAGTTTAATTCGTCCCCCACCTCGCATACACAGCATATGTAACGCGACTCATTCGAACATTTGACCTCGATAGCTATTATTCGAACTGAAGTGGAAGCGCGAATTTTCATGTGGCACTTGATCTCAGTGCGTGGTTATGCATATGTTTGTTGTGAACATAAAATATGGAAAAAGAAGTAAATTTTTTTTACTATATATTTTGCGCGGCCGGATTTACAAGCAATGGTATATCCAGCAGCCAAATGACCATTTATATCGAACAATTTGTTCAAATTATTCCATGTTGGTCTCTAACAAATCCAGTGCTAAAGATATGCATCAGAGTGAATCGCCGAACTTTCATCCTCTGATGTGCTCTTTATTCGCTTCGCCGGTTACGCGACTGCCATAGGGCTGCGCTGTAAACTAAAGTCGATAAAATATTTTATGTGCTCAATTTGTAGAGATGGCTTACCTGCTTATAGTGCAGTAATCAGCGAAAATTGATGGCCATTAGCAACCAAACTGGAAAGAGGGTTGAATCCATGCCGCGGAGGGCGTGGCGTCGCTAGGAGAGTCGACGGCGACGATGCGCCGGCCGACAGCTGCCAGTCGATGACCAGACGCATAGCATGCTTGGTTTGTAAAGGTGACCACTGCACAAGTGCTGCCGATACTTTATGTCGCAGTCGACAAGAAAGAAGTGAAAGCGATTAAGTTGACTTACGTTGCACTCTCTCCAGGCGTTTTAATTGAGCAGTAGCCCGTCCATGTTTGGTGTCAGTGCTGCGTTTTCATTTTTAGTATCAACCAAGCAGCTCGATTAGATCACTATTAATTGTGCGGGAGTATATATGACAAACACTAAGTGATGACTAGATATATCAAATTTTCTTTATTAAAAATAGTAGTTGGCAGGGCCCTTACCTGCAGGTATACTTAAAGCCTGATAGCATCTGGTTTAAGCACCCTTCCATATATATTTCATGGAAATCAGGTTAAGCCTAGCTGAGTCCACTTAGAAAGGTACCCTCTCGCAAAACATGGCTCGCACTTATAGAAACTAGCAGATGTCGTCCTTGCATGATGGAAACTGGCAGCTTGAAATATGAAATCTATGTGTGCCAGGAGGAATTCTATGTAATATTAAGCATTGCAATACTTTGCTTGAAAGCATGTGCTTTTTTTTTTTTTTTGCTCATTAGTTTCATTCACAGTGCACATGGGGTGTCCACTCGGAGACATTTACTCTATTTTCCTTTTCCAAAAGCTTGCTTCGTCCCCGACAGAGTACTGCCAATTTTTTCACTGTTTTAAGCTAAGAAAATTTCTCACTGCAAAATTGGAAAGTGTGCCAAGTAATTAAGTAAGGCAACAATGCTATGCTTCAGAATACTCAGGCTACTGGGGCATTAAGCTGAAAGTTTCATCATTAAAATCTTGTCAAACATGAGGATAGTCCGAAACTGAATTGATAAACTACTGATGTTAATACTGCATTTATGGTTCCAAAAATGGCTGGGATCACACGTGTATGCTGATGGTACAGTGTAGCAACTTTTGCTGTTATACGTACCTTAATTACTATTTCTCAATTTTTTGGAACGCTGTCATCTTGACAATGCTTTTTTAACTGCCAATTTTACTTACAATTACTGTGCCTAAAGGTGTGGGAAAGGTTATACCAGAAACTGAAATACACCTGAATTGAGCAAATGCAACAAATATTTGGGGGCACTTCAGCACCACTGTTAAGGAAAACATGCCACAGCATTTACGACTCCTGTATCCTCATCCCTGTACATTTAGTTAGCTACTTGTTGATTCACCGATATTAGTTTGCGCTTTTATCGCACACACCAATTTGTAAAATTACTAATTACCACATTATGTAAATGAACTCCCAACTCGCACATCTGACTTGGGATTCTGAAAGGCAACAAGTTTTTCTCATGTCAAAGGAGCTGGACCATACCATGGTCCCCATATCACACAGACCAATCCATCCAGTCATACTATCTGCCACTCATCCTTGTCGCTCAAATTGCCTTCTTTTTGGTAAATATGGCCTTTTAATGCAGTCACATTAAATTAGGCGAGGGCTTCAACTATTGTTACATAAAGAATTACTGCACACGCTTATTTTTATGCACTTTTAGTATGCTGCCTCACCATCCCAGTAGCATAGAGGTACAGCAATAGTGTATTAAGCGGGTATCCAAGGTTAGCATCTCATTGCTACAAGTATGTCACCTCGCTATTGAACACAATTCACTTTGAAGGGCCAAGATTTCAATATTTTAGTAAAGTGATTAGCACTGCCAAATGTTTGAGCATTACATGAGGTGACAGTATGGGTGTAAGTATCCCACAGACAAGGGCATTGCAATTAAGAAAGTTGCTGCTCATCTGCAAAATACTGAATCAAACCAATCTTATGCAATTCAACAAACACCGCCCACTTTGCCTTTTTGTCATCAGTCCCTGTCTGCAGTTCGAAACATCTTCATTGGGCTTACCTCTAAAAATTGTCTACGAAACATATCTGTGAACTTTTCTTACTTCACTGGTTTTGCGGATTATTTCCAGTCTCAAAAGGAATAACAAATACATGTGGTTCTATGACACATACAGTAAATGCCTTTCTAAGTAGGTTACAAAAGGGAAGTAATGCAGAAGGTAGGCAGTCTAAACATAAATGAATGTGTCAACATGGTGTTTTGGCACTGGAGTGTTTATTACTCCAATCATGTGCGTTAATAATGAATGAAAAGGCACATAAGTAGGAATACTTTATTTTGACACAGAAGCTTTGGCCAACGTGTGTGTGTGTTGCCATTACGCTCGTAAGTGAAGTGCAGACTTGTGAGTACATTGTTGAGCCAGTAGCACAGGGAGCAGTCAACTTGGGCCAGGGAATGCCATGCTTTGAAAGGTGGGCAGCTGTTGTGATCTCTCGACTAGTATCAGTCACGTGCAGGATCGGCTGTCATAGGGAGAAAAAACAAAAGAATGCAAGCTCAGAACAATAACAAAACACCCAGAGAAACTCAGAGACGTACCAAATTTAAACAAAAAGATAACAGGACTGCAGACTATGCAGCAGCTCATATATTCTAATAGTGGATTTGCATATGGTCACTACACCCTCAAAAAGGAAAGAAGCACAAATGCTGAATTCATGACTTGTCAAAGGAACCAGACCAAAAGAAAAGTGTGCACCCTGTAGCATAGCTCAAGAATGAGAAAAGCCATAACAGCGAAAAAGTTACCCTAAGTAAGGCCAGTACTAGTGCTCTCTGCATGCGCGTGACAATGTATCACTGCAGTGCACATGTACAGCAGAAATGGACACCATGGGTGGTAAAGAACTGATATGAAGTTAACACTGGCCGCTGACATCAGAACAGACAGCTGATTGTGCTTTGGTATAACGCAAGCGTGCGGGCTTTGGTAGGTTGTGAGGCATATAAATAAACGTTGAGACATCTTGAAAACCATGTGTGCACATTTTCATTTGCTGCTGCATCCAAGAAGTTCCGCTTGCACTGTTCATTAGACGACATGCGTTGCTCTTGGATTGTAGCGTTCGTCGACTACACAGCATGATTCCGGAATTGCGACTGACTCAGCTGTGAACATTTCATTTTTCTAAACTTGCGAAATCCTTCCTATGGGCTGTGAAAAGGAATGAGGAACTGTTCCACCGAAATGTAGTCGCTCGCCCTCTATAACGCACATGATGGCAGCCATAAGTCATTTTGTGCCAAACAGTAATTTCCATACAAGTAACAAAAAGTTCTCAAACTATGTGACAGGACCATAGCTATTTACTTTGAGGGTGGCCACAGCAAACAGGCAACAACCACAAGATGGCCAAATCGCTCACCGAACTACAGCACCACAACAGTTGCTACAATGCTAGCATCATAAAACCTCTGGCTGTCTTTGATATATGGTCCTCATCACAAATACACCAGTTCATGTTGTTAAGGAGGCTGTCCATGAGCATCATACTTCTCAAAGCAGCTAAAAAATATTGCAAACAGAGACCAACACTTGACTTTAAGTGCAGTAGCAGCACTACTAACATTCAGTGTGTTAGTGGAGTATAGACACCCTGAAAGAAACAGATAAGACAAAAATTCAATTATAAATTATTTAGTGGTTGAAGATAAAAACCAGGTGATGATATGTACAGAGCAATGTCTTGCATGTCGTTAACAAGCAAAATGCGACCAAGATTAGGTGCATATGCTCCTGTAAGATGAAGTGCTGCACTGGCCTAGCCCAAGCAGTGCGGGTACCTCCAGTCAAAACGCTTTCAAGTGCCATCATCCATGAGATGGTTGCCCAATAGCAATCGGAATTTTCATAATGCAGCGTTCCTTATCTTCGGCCAGCATTTTTCACTCTTCCCAATGGATGCAACCCTCCCCAAAACTCCAAATTGAAGACATCAATTCAGTCATGCAGAATTGGCAATAATGACCTGAACCACAAACCAACTTGGAGAGGTGGAAGTAGGCTCGAGCACTTTGAAGCTATAAAGCGGAAGTTTTGAAGCATTCAAATTGTTTTGGAGCACGTTCTAAAGTCAAATGATTTTATTAGCTGAATTTTTTATACCTGACATACCAAAATAACCTATTTGATTCCTTTTTATTCAAAGATCAATGCATTGGTGAAAATACAAGACTAACAGCCAAAACATGTACAGATGTTTAAAATAACACAAATGACCTTAGCAACAATTTGGAACAAACTAGCAGAAAATGCAATGCTTGTTTCTATACTTGATGCCCGAACGATAAGTTTGACTAAAAATATGACTCTTTTAGCTTGAGAAATGTGGACTATACCAATATGATGTGCTCAAGCACCACTGGACTAGTTCGGAGTTCACATCAATAAGCAGCATATTTCCACTCCCTATCTTGTGCACATAATTTTTTTTATCCATGCCTGTTCTGATAAAATTTCCAAGGCACTGGTCAGTAATCCCTTCAGTGAGGATAGATTGCACTCAAGGGTAGCCCTTTCCCCCTTCAGATGCCCTACTCCATGGCCTTCTGTCAGTAGCTTCTCACGTTTTCGCTTGAGTGGCACCGGAGCTTCCTTAATTTTAACACGTTAATGATGGGCCCTGCATGCCTGCCCAACACTTGTGACATTTCTAATGATTGACGCCTTCATGGTGTCACACCCATAATACTGTATGTTTTTGTCTGACGTATGTTTGACAAGCTTATTAACAAAGAGGTTCAATGAAATAGATCTACGACTACCAGAAACGAGGCTCATGCTGGTCTGGCTTATGGGATTTAACGTCCCAAAGCAACACAGGCTATGAGAGGCTCATGCTCTTCTATTTAGCAGAAAAGAAAAAATATATAAAGGCCCTGTTACTACACAGGTATGCAAACCAACAGAATGAAATTGAGGAAAGCATATAATTAACTAATAAAAAAAATCTGCAGTGGTGATGAACGGTAATTAGTAGTGTCATCATCATCAGCCTGATTATACCCACTGCAGGGCGAAGGCCTCTCCCATATTTCTCCACTTAACCCGGTTCTGTGCTAGCTGCATCCACTTGACCCCTGCAAACTTCTTAATCTCATCCGCCCACCTAACTTTCTGCCGCCCCCTGCTACGCTTTCCTTCCCTTGACATCCAGTTTGTAACCCTCAGCGACCATCGGTTATCCTCTCTTCGCACTACATGTCCTGCCCATGTCCATTTCTTCTTCTTAATTTCTACTAGAATGTCGGTAACTTGAGTTATTTCTCTGACCCACTCTGCACACTTTCTATCTCTTAATGTTACCCCTACCATTTTTCGTTCCATAGCCCTCTGGGTTGTCCTCAACTTAAGTAGAACTCTCTTGGTTAGCCTCCACGTTTCAGCCCCATAGGTGAGTACAGGCAAGATGCAACTGTTGTATACTTTCCTCTTGAGCGATACCGGTAAGCTGCTAGTCATAATCTGCGAGTGCTTGCCAAATGCGCTCCATCCCAGTCGTATTCTTCTTGTTATTTCCTTTTCGTGGTCCGGGTCTGCGGTTACTACCTGTCCTAAGTAGACATATTCGCCTACTACTTCCAGTACTTCGCTACCTAATGTAAATTGCTGTTCCTTCCCGAGGCGGTTGAACATTACCTTAGTCTTCTGCACATTGATTTTCAAGCCTACCATTCTACATTTCCTGTCTAGGTCATCAATCATTATTTGCAGTTCATCCCCCGAGTTGCTTAGCAAGGCAATGTCATCAGCAAATCGCAGATTACTGAGGTATTCTCCATCTACCCTTATCCCTAACTGCTCCCATTCCAAGTCTCTGAATACTTCCTCTAAACAAGCTGTGAATAGTACTGGGGAGATTGTGTCTCCTTGCCTAACACCTCTCTTTATGGGAATTTTGTTACTTTCTTTATGCAGAACTATGGTTGCTGTGCAGCCGCTATATATATCTTCCAGCACTTTCACGTATGGCTCGTCTACCCCCTGATTTCGCAATGCCTGCATCACCGCCGAGGTTTCAACTGAGTCAAATGCTTTTTCGTAATCAATGAATGCTATGTATAAGGGCTGGTTATATTCCGAGCATTTTTCTATCACCTGATTGATGGTATGGATATGATCGATAGTAGAGTACCGTTTCCGAAACCCTGCTTGATTGCAGTCTAAGGTTGTCCTGATTCTATTAGCGATTACCTTAGTAAATACCTTATACGTAACAGACAGTAAGCTGATTGGTCTGTAATTTTTAAGGTCCTTAGAGTCCCCTTTCTTGTGAATGAGGATAATATTTGCATTCTTCCATGGTTCCGGTACCGTCGATAACACCAGGCACTGCGTATACAGGGTGGCCAGGTTTTCTAGCACGATATCCCCCCCGTCCTTCAGCAAATCTGTAGTTATCTGATCCTCTCCAGCTGATTTCCCCCTTTTCATAGTTTCTAGTGCTTTCTTGACCTCGTCCTTAGTCACTGGTGGAACGTCTGACTGTTTTTCCCTACCGCCAATCTCATTACGGTCCTGACTACTTTGGCTACTGTAGAGATCTGTATAGAACTCCTCGGCTACTTTGACTATCTTTTCCATATTAGTGATGACGTTGCCCGCCTTGTCCCTTATCGCATACATCTGGTTTTTGCCTATGCCCAATTTCTTCTTTACCGTTTTAAGGCTTCCCCCGTTCTTTACAGCATGCTCAATTTTCTCCATGTTATACTTCCTAATATCGGCCATCTTGCGCTTATTGATTAGCTTTGATATCTCGGCCAATTCGATCTGGTCTGTTGGATTGGAAGCTTTCATACTCTGGCGTTTCTTAATCAAATCTTTCGTCTCCTTAGACAGCTTACCGGTATCCTCTCTAACTATCCTACCGCCTACTTCTACCGCGCACTCAGTAATGATATCTCTGAAATTATTGTTCCTTGCCTCCAGGGTAATGTCGCCATCCTCAGTTAGAGCTGAAAACCTATTCTGTAGCGAGATCCTGAACTCTTCTGCCCTCCCCCTCACCGCTAATTCGTTGATGGGTTTCTTTCTTACTAATCTGTTGCGTTCCTTCTTCAGATTTAGGCTAATTCGGGACCTCACCATCCTGTGTTCACTGCATCGCACTTTCCCGATTACCTCTACATCTTGCATAATGGCGGGGGTTGAACACATTATGAAGTCTATTTCATTTTTAGTCTCTCCGTTAGGACTTTTCCATGTCCATTTCCGGTTCTTCCGTTTGCTGAAGAAGGCATTCATGATTCTTAAGTTATTGCGCTCTGCAAACTCAACTAGTAACTCCCCCCCGCTATTCCTAGAACCAATGCCATAGTCACCTACTACCTTGTCTCCTGCCTGTTTTTTCCCTACCTTGGCATTGAAATCGCCCATTAGTACAGTATACTGCGTCTTTACTTTTCGCATTGCCGATTCTACATCTTCGTAGAAGCTTTCAACTGCCTGGTCATCATAACTACATGTAGGTGCATAGGCCTGTACAACCTTCAGTTTATACCGCTTATTAAGCTGAATTACGATGCCTGCAACCCTCTCATTAATACTATAGAATTCATCTATATTACCCGCTATATACTTATTGACAAGGAAGCCTACTCCTAGTTGTCGCCTCTCTGGTAAGCCTCGATAACACAGTACATGCCCATCTTTCAGTACAGTATATGCCTCATTCGGCCTCCTAACCTCACTAAGCCCTATGACATCCCATTTGATGCCCTCTAGTTCCTCTAATAGCACTGCTAAGCTAGCTTCACTAGCTAGGGTTCTAGCATTAAACGTTGCCAAGGTCAGTTTCCAATGGCGGCCTGTCCAGCGGAGCCAGACTTCCTTAGCACCCCCTGCTGCGTCACAGGTCTGACCGCCGCCGTGGTCAGTTGTTCCGCAGCCGCTGGTGACTGAGGGCCGGGGTTTTATGGAGCTTATCATAGGAGGTTGCGGCCAATTACTGCACCAGGGTGGCCAACTCCTGTTCTGGTGAGGGAGTGCGTTGCCGGAGGTGTTCACCGGCATCAGGTCGCACCCCAAACCTGTTTATGCAATTCCATCAACACGCGGATTTTTTTTTTTTCTTTCACCCGGTGGAGAATTGCGCGGCACCGGGATTTGAACCCCGGTCCTCTTGCATGCGAGGCGGATGTTCTACCGCTACGCCACCGCTGCACCTCTTGTATCTACTGTCAAATGAAAAATACCCCCCCCCCCCCCCCCCATTGCAAACTAGAAAAACAAAAACAAGAAACATGCCACCGTTGAGGTCCGAGACCTGCACATTATGCATCCCATGCTTTACAAACTAGCTACAATGATGGCTATGCAATCTTTTATTTTCAAGCTATTTATGTTGCATGTATCCCAACATAGACAGCGTTCACCAGTGCTCAACTAAACCGCAGCAGCAGACGTGGGAATGCCCCGTAAATACAGCAACAAGGTTAACAACTGGGCGAGTTGGTAATCATTCATTCAGCCAAAAGACTAGACACAGAGAAGCCAGCCTCATCTCGTTAGCTTCTATTCTCCGTCTTGTTTTTTGGCTGGTTTAAAATAAAATACAGCAAGTGCCAAGTAGAACATGATATGGAGTGTGGTGTCTGAAGGGTTGTGTATGAACGAGCCGCGCTGGCGCGGCGCGCCACTGCTCGTAGTGTGCCCAACCTCTAACAGGCAGTGAGACTCACGGATTCGGGCAGTACGGCCAGTGCGACTCTTTCGTCTTCCCACGACAACTCTAAACTGTTAGAAATACGCTGAAAAAGAATGTATTAGTTTAGGCTGTTCACAGTCTCCAAACACACCACGAAATATGTCAGCTGTATTGCATTTCGCTTCTGCTCAAGGGGGGACATGGCTCTGAAAATTATTTTCCAAGTTTTGACCAAATTTGATAAAACCTGGCATTCTGATTCAGTTTCTTGCACTGATTTCAAACATGTAACCAATTTTCTAGCTGCCCAATTAGTTCAAGAGATAATGAAATTGTTCATAATTTGCAGAAATAATGAAAAATAACAGCACTACTAAAAATTCACATGGACACTTTGCTAGGTACTAGAAAGCGTAATGAATACAATGTTAGGAGCATTTTTTTATTTAACAAATATTAGCGATGTTATAGCAGTTCAGAGTTTTCAATTTTGCTCTAAATAAGACAGGAAGGCACTCACATTTGGAACAGTGAACTGCTATAACATCGCTAATATTTGTTATACCAAAGTGCGCCTAACATTATATTCGTTATGCTTTCTAGTACCTAGCAAAGTATTCATGTGAACTTTTTGTAGTGCAGTTATTTTTTCATGAACAATTTCATTTATCTTTTGAACTAATTGGCCAATTGGAAACCTAATTACATATTTGAAATCAGGGCAAGGAACTAAATCAGACTACCAGATTTTATCAAATTTGTTGAAAAACGTAGGAAAAATAGCTTTAAGAGCCATGTCCCCCTTAAAAGCAACCAGTTTGGCCATGATTTCAATTCGTGAAATCACATTCAATTAGACAGAAAAAAAAATTGTCATCGGACTTCTTGCGAGGATGCCTTAATATTTAGACACCGTGTGCAGCAAAATATAACTGAATAAAATCCCGAGAAAACGCAAAGTAGCTTAGTGTGCGTATGTAGCCTTTACGCCATGCCAAAACTGCCGTTCGTCAAGCGTAGGTACCACCTCCTCGATTCTTCTCGATTTAATGTATCTGTGAACTGGAGGCGACAGTGGTAGAAGACAAGAAGCTCAGGCGGCGTGCCCGCCCTGTGGTGTGCGAGAGGTGCCGTTATATCATAGCTCACAACAGCACCGCCGCCAGGGCCGGCACGTGTTCTGGCTGCAATGCTCTTCGCTGATTCTGCATGTAGAAGCCCCCCCCCCCCCCCCCCCCCCTCAATTTCCTGCCGAGGAAGATGGCGCCGCTGTGGCAGCAAGGCTGTATCTGTGGTTGAGGCGTCACGAGTGTTGAACACCAACCTTGAAAAAGATCGCACCTCATCAAGCGTTCGAATATTGGCCCTTCCCAGTGGTTTGTATGAGTTTTCCAGTTCCTAGCCTCCAGTGGTATATAACTGACCATATGTGGAAGCGCCTTATCGCAGACCAGACTGTCTGCGCTCGCTGATAGCTGAAACAGCCTCACCTGGCGCTATTCTAATTTATTAGGCGAACTCCACGCTGCACCACACCAGCGTAACCCGTACATGGCATTTTACGCTTTAAAACATGCAAGAGCGGTGCCTGACTGCTGCTCTTTAGTCGCCGGGGGGAGTAATTTCATATATTCGTTTGTATCGTTCAATGTGGCTGGCGCACGCCTAATTGTTTACGACACTGATTGACTCTATTTAAAAGTTGCTCATTCAAGATTTATTTATTTCATCGTCAAGGAGATTTCTACTCTATCAAGCCTTTGCGGCTATTTCAGATATGAGACGTTCCAATCAACAGATTAAAATGAAAACCATACCCACATTTGGTTTTGAATTTTCTCACATGGAGAATAAAAAAAGTGTACATGACGCCAAAAAAACAACAAAATAGCCATGTCTCTGGAGCAATGGTCCCAAACCGGCTCAAAGTGTGAGGACGCCGTAGCAGAGGCGTCCGGATCACTTCGGCCACCCGGGATTCTTCAATGAAACTGCCATCGTTAAGTATATGCCTGCCATGCTTTCAGCTTCGGCCAAAATGCTGTCTCCCAATTAGGATCAGACTAGGGTATCCCAGCTTTAATGACTCAGCCACCGCGGTGCCGTAATAAGTAAATAAATAAGCTAAGAAGACTAAACTTCTTTCTCGGAGTGTATCATGGCTATTTCATCCATTTCGCTGCAGCGACGCCGCGAATGTGTATTTTACTCTGACAAAGTGACTATAAAGGACATCGGCCCTCTGTGTACAAGCCCGAATCCAGCTCGGACCCGTACGTTTAAGCCCACCCCGAGTCCAGCAAAAATGTTCATGTGTCGGCCCAGACGGCCCGTGGGTTGAGCCGCACCCAGCTTTTGGGCCTGTCCATGCCCACGCAGTGTCGTGTGAAGCCCGTGCTACCTTCACCTGACGCTTCTACATAAGGTTTGACGATGTTCTATTTTTTCGATTCCTGGGGCTGCCTTTCAGTGGGTCGCTTTCTACTTTTCGACGTCTGAAAGGTAGGTAAGGCAGGCAGAGAATATCGTGGGGACCGCTTCCTTTGCTAGCAACGCGCAACGCTTTGCAGCATATGCCCATTTAACTCTGTCGTCCATGTTTTGGACATAAACCTGGGCTCAAAGTGCCCCTCACAAACAGTGACTGTATAGCTCGGTCCTTTCCTGGTATGCCGGCCACCATAGCTGAAGTCGTTCGACATCTTTTCGCACCGAAGAAAGCTGACATTTTTCATTGCAGAATACGTAGCCTGTATTGCAGCAGTGAACAATGCACTTTTTTCCACATTACATTACATTACAACTTAGAATATACCATGATCGAAGAAAGGCTTGGAGCAGGGCGCACCGATGCACGTTGAGAACTGACTGGCAATCCTTGCGGCACCAGTTAAGTTTGCGGGCTTCGCCCAGAAGGAGATTCCGAAGGGGCGACCAAGGTCAAGGGGCAGCTTGACGCGGGCTGATTTATGACGGTCACGCAGGCGACCGCTTCTCGGAAGTGAGCCCAGAACACACGGCAGCGGGGGGGCGACGCTGCCGGCTCTGTCCGTCCCGTGCCGCGAGGGAGGCAGAGCAGTGCAAGTAGAAGGCACAGCGCAAGCGCAGTGGTTGTGGGTTCGGCGCTAACTGCTGTGTCTCCCGGTTCGAGTGGAGAGGGCGCGGAGTCCATAAATCCCGAAACGCGGCATAACACGGGCCTGGGGAGAACGCGCTGTTGACATGTCTTCACGGGAAGATGCCTGTACGTCCCTTTGAATCCGCTGCCCACGCGCAACCGACCAAGGGCAGGGATCGGAATGTTTGGGCCTGAGGTCTGAGTGTGTGTGTTTTCGGAAGTGTAACCGTCGACGCCGTTTGTCTTTGCGACTGCTTGGCGCCTCTTGTGTGGGAGGATTTTGGAGAGGGAGAAAGCACAGATGTATGTGTTTGTGTGCGCAACCACTCGCCGCGTAGTGCGTGCTTTGTGTTTGTATTACTTAACATGCATAGGAGAGGGGTATATGTGGCACAGCAATTGGCCAGCCCATTTTGAAGGACTGCATGTTATTGGCCACAGAGTGACTAGTCGTTGATTGGTCAACGGATTAGACTCGAATTTTGAGCGCTAAGGAAGGAGCTTTGGGACAGTTGGGCTCGGAGGGACGAGGGCAGACGGGTTGTTCGAGGAGGGAGGCTAGGCTGACGAAGGTCTCTAGGGACTCCGGCCTAAAGTGTAGCAGAAGGCCAAGGCTTGATTCTGCTAGCCTCTGACCTCCGATCGTGCACCCAGTTGCAGTTAGCCCTCTATGTTTTGATGTCGCATCTGACGACGTTATTGTAAATAGTTTGTAAACAAGTGTAAACAAATGTGTACAATCGAGAAGGGATGTCCTCATCTCCGCACCGCAATGTGTCGCTGAGCCACAAACGCAGCGGTGGTCACCAACACCACTCGATACGAGCGAAGGCAGAAGAAACAGCAAGAAACACCTGCTGTATAGGGAAGCCCATCTATTCCCCACGCCTTCACCCGAAGATTTTAACTGCACCCAGCGAACCTGCGGCCACCAACAGTCAACGCAGTCTCTCGGCAGCCTACGGAAATCAGAGCATCGGTATCGTCACTTACTGTTCGGTGCGGAGCGGCCCGTTCACACACTTCTAACACCATGATGTGGAGGTTGTGGGTCTGAGCCGACCAATGGCGTATGGTAGCTTTTTGCTAAACAATTACCTTTCAGACAAACTCATTATGAATTATCCATTGACCCCCTGCCATTATGGGCATAGAGCAGGGGGTCTCAAACTCATATTGCTACGTGGGCTGCATTGAGAAAGCTTTTTCTCTCATGACCCAGGAGCCAGAAATTAACAAAACAACAGGAAACAAAGTACAATAAATAACAATAAAATGAACAAAAATAAGCTAACTTCGTTTTGTCAGACCAAGCCCTCCTATTATTGCAAAAGAAAAGCAATGTGTGCTCCTTTCCACTTCAATGCTGGACAAAAGCCGCTTCAGGATCGCTCGGAGAGAGGTACTGAAATGGTACACCTGTTAATAAATACTACCACACTTATAATCCTCAAAAAAAAAAAAAAAAAAGCACACTTGGAAATAAAAGAGAAGGCAAGGATGTCTGGCTCCTTGCTTTGAAGGCATAGTGATGTCAAATGAAAGTTCACGCAGATTAAGTGGTCAACGCCTTTTCAAAAATGAACGCGTACTAACTGGTACAAAGTCTGAGTTTATTTTAGTTGGAAATTAGGGCTGGTGGTAATGCTTTAAAAAATGTCAGCTGAAAATTTTGAGCTGGCAGACTGCATCACGCAGCTCCGCGGGCCGTGCGCCAAGGCCCCTGGCATAAAAGGATAATCTTTGATGAGCGGAAAGAAAGTGTTCGATGTTGGCGAGAAGATAGTGGATGGAGTGGAGGGGCTGCATTCCCCATTCTCAGCAAGGAAAACTAGAATGCTTCTTTGCTCATCAAGTGAAGAGGATATACTTTAGGCAGGCATTGCCTCTGCTACGAAATGGGCACCACTGTAGGCAGTGTACACCTGGCCAATGCTTTAAAGGGCCACTGCTCAGGGAAGGCCCTTTTAAGCAAAGGAGCCCAGTGTTTCGATCAGGTACCGGAGATAGTCTGTGCAAAATGCTACAGTGACACGCGCGCCGCAAAGTATCGAAAATACAATTCAAAGCTATCTCATGCTCTCCTTTGGGAAGCTAGCTTCCCCGTTTCCTGCGCTGGCCCGACGGGCCCCAGTAATGACGTACATACCGCGACCGACGTCCATTGGTCCGTCTCGCTGACTGACGGGAGAAGGATGGGTGTCTACCGCTCGCTGCGCGCTTTTCCCTCGCCACGGCCAGACTGAATCTAGCGGCGAGCGCTCCCTCAGCCTTTTTTTTTTTCTTTTTTTTCCGCGCTCGCGGAGTGCCACGCCCCACCTCCCGCCAAACGCGGAGCAGGAAGGGAAATTTGTCTTGCGGAGGCTAGACGACCTCGGGCAGGAGAGTGAAAAACCTTTGCGAGGGAACGGAAGGAGAGAAGCATGACAGAATCGGGCAATTGCGGTGGCTATAACTTCGGTATTAGTTACTCTTTTCAAAAGATTTTGCGGCCTTGCATTCTAGGGGCGAAGTCTCACAGTCACCGGGGAAGAAAATATTTTCGACCGGAGGGTGGACAGTGGGCCTTTAACAGTACCACGTGACCGTCGACTGCCCAGCGCTGCTGCGCTGGAAGATGCAGGAGTGCGAGGGCGTGCTCCCAATTCTTGCTGCTGCAGTGAACCTCGTTTGCTACGCTGCTTTGATCAATGTGAAGCAACCCTGCCACAATTGGCTGGCAGGCATGTCGGTGCCCGGAGAAGCTGTCATTGCTTGCTTTTAGCCGCAATAATATCTGCATATCATGTGAATAATATCTTCAAAGTACACACATTTCCAATAAAAAATCCAACTTGCCCCATAACTCTTGCCATCAATACTTTTGAAAAATTGTTGTATCGGTACTTTCATTGCTTAAAAAAAAAAAAAAAAGAGAGAAAAGAAACCTTTGAGACAGTATCTGAAAATAGAACCAGGGACAAGTATAATATTTGGAACGTTAAAAGTTTGCACAGCTTGAATCCACAAGCACATAGCAGAGCGCTCTCAGAACTACAATATGAAACTTGATTCAAGGGGTTGCTGCCAACGGAGCAGAACAGCCAAGCAGACAACACTCGCTGAAGCAGCATGATTACATCTCCCTGCTTGTTCCCTCTCCTGATTTCCCCTTTGCTTCTGCTCGGACAGTCGACGCTCGAGTGATACTGTTAAAGAATTGGCAGGGTGTATATTCTGTGCTGCTTGTCTTGCAAGCCATTGATGCCAATCTTGCAGACCTCATTTATCTTTCACAGTGGTTTCCAAAGCTATAAAGTTCTTGCAGCAACATTGTCACACGCACAAAAAAGCAACACAACCAACCTGTGCAGGAATATCATTCGTTGGCAGCTTTGCCAGTTTTCCACAGTGAATTGAGAAGACAATATAGCGTGGTTTGATCTTCCATCTTGCGCAAACATTTGCTTGTTTTTGGAGCTAGTCTGCTTTTCTTAGTCTGAATCAACTGTTACATTGCACACTGTTTGCATTGCATTAGTTGCAACTGAGAAAGAAAGGCTGCAAACTACAAGCTGGACACTGCAGCTGCAGGAATGCTTGCTTGTTTGATTCATTCATGCACTCTATGCAAACTGGGGACCTGTGCCCAAGCATGTTCCCCATGTAAAACAAATGACCATTCGCGGTGGCACAGCAATTGTTTCGAAATTAAGTACAGGGCTCACCTTGTGGCGTTAGAGCATATGCTGCCTCCGCCTTTCATAGTCCCTTGTTCAGCCTCAGCAACCAGCAAGCACATGCTAGACTCCAAAACACATATCAGGAAGGTCCCTGCGTACCAAATATTAGACGTCAGCTTATAAGCGATGTTTACACACACAAAAGAAATTAAGACAAGTACATGTTGATGCACTTAAACACAAGGCGAAATCGCTTACCTCACCGTAATTAGAAAGGGGCCCTCATACACTTGACAGTGTGCAGTCATAAAATGAGGTATGAAATCATTACACCGCGTCATAGCAACGAGGGCCACACAAAATGATAGTACGTCGCACAAGTGGTTAGCACGTCGTGGTGCATCAAAACAAAAGCTTCCCACACAGGCCTGTGTGATCCTCGCCTTTCCTGCTTCTACGCGTTGTTTTGTCATGTCCTAGTACCTCCTAAAGTCCCTCTATCAGCTCAGAGACGTTACAATCATTAACTATTCACCCAGACAGCTGCTGAAAGCTTACCCAAGTTTCCCGCCCTTTTCAAGCGCACGCAAGACTGATAGTCAGGCGTGCTTTACATGATTGAGATTTCCGTACGGTTGGCCTAATAAACTGTATTTAACCACATGTTCCTTAGTGTCGAACTGCGTTGAGCTTTCGATTGAAACCTTCGATGATACACCTTTGGGGCGTTCGGGCCCACTGCCGGCCAAGCAGGCTCAATGGTCGTCAACAGAACATTCGGGCGCACGGAAGTTGAAACCTAAATGTAAAACTCCAGACAGCGGGTAATGACTCAATACATGCACACTGAAGTATCTAAAGAATGGAAAAAATTGTTTACGTGCCGTACAACACGAGAGCACACGGCTGACACGGCGACACAGCTCTCACGGCTCCCACCATGAAGGACGACGACCAGCCATTTTGCTACTAGAAGCAACACAAAACCCACAAAACAATAGCCGGATGTGACGTTTTTCCTAAACCGGATAAGACGTCATGGGTTGCAGGAAGCATTTCGCTGCTGCAACCGGGTCGCAGCAGACGGCGCCGGCGACTTGCGTAAGTGTGTGCCGTATCCATGGCCGTATCCTCGCCAAATACATTTATATTCTTTCCCGAAAGTTCCACTTGTCGCAAACATTTATTTACACAGATTTTTTGTCCCGTTATGGACTCCGCTGTGCTGGAAATGTCTGGAATTTTTGCGAACAACTGGCTTGCGCGATTAAATTATAGTACACTATAATTAAAGGTTGTCGTCCGTAATATCCAGCGCGGTCGGAAAAAGTTGTCAGTGCTCTGCTGGAAATTTTGTGAAGTCCTAGCGGTTGTTTCTGCCGGCATCTAATTCAACGTGGTTTGCTTGTAATCAGTCGAAGAATGATTGGGTACACATGTAAAATAGGCCGCACATTATTAGTTTCCAGGGCATTTGTGATCGGTGGGCATCATTCGAAGAGATTTTACCCAGGTAACATAAGAACTTGTCGCCGATATTATGAATATGGTCGGATTCTTGGAGTTTCTGATTGCTCGCTCCAGGTCAGCGGCGGTATGAAAACTTCGAAATGCAGAGCACTTCACTTTTGTGAAAAATTCGGATGCTGAAGCGGCCAGAGTGCTGCCAAAATCCGACTTTTTTTGTAGCCGAGTACACGATGTTGACAAAATGCTGTTAGCTTGGAATTTAAGTGTTATTGTGCTACAGAAATGACGCAATATAAGCGCTCAGTTTCAGTTCTGTTTTTGATGCAGCAACTGTATTATAGTGTATCATACCTTTTATTTTTGTAACCTACCCACCCCTTCTTTCTTCGTATTGCTCACCTCTTTGATTTCCCCTGCATGTTTCTCATATTTCCGCCGCCCCTGAATTCAGGTGCTTTAGTTATTTAAATAGCAGATACTGGGGCTGGCGAACGTCTTTTTTCGTCCTTTTTTTTATTACTTTATTATGCAACCACGTACTACCACTTCTTGATGCAGCCAAAAAGAAGCGATTTTACAAGCAAGTCAGCATTGTTCGATCCGGTGGTAAGTGTCCTAAAACTGTAGCAGATCATGCTGTTTCGATATGGGATCCAAGCTCAAGATTTGCGTTTCTGACTCGTGCAGATCTGTTCGAAGTTTGCCTTGACCAGAGAAAGCTCAAGACGCCCCTGGGAAAGTTGGTGCTGGTTCCAAATGAAGCCCTGGCAGTTGCCATTGCTACAGAATGGGACTGCCAACAGGCAGAAATCAACCCAAACGAAATGCACCTGGTCAGTTCTGAAGGCTACACTATACACTAATATAGTTTGCATGTGCACGCGTTTAACATAATAAAAAAGCAATGCACCATTTATTGCATTTGAGATGACCTTGTAAAGTACGTAACTGGATGCCTCCGTAAAAATAATGGTGAAAATATTTTGTATATGGCTTGTGGTATTCTTGCAGATCATATAATTTTTGTTTGGCTGCAGCAGGAAAGAGTTAAGATTTCATCATCATTGAGAAAGTCAATTGGACGCCTGGAAGTGATACACAAGCAGTGTACATAAAAAGAGTAATTACTCAGTAGCATTCATCCCAACACTTTATTACAGCTCTCATACAGGGGGATTCCCCACAAAATTGGATTAAGCAGCTAGCTACCGTGTATGGTAGTAATTGTTATCCTGTGTATTTGCTGCAATTCAAAAGAATATCTCACCCAAAGCTCTGCATACTGTAGTTCCTGTCACTTGTATGGCTAGCTTTAGTAAATTAGAATTCTGGCATAAAACATGAGGTTAGTTCATAGCATGCAACATGATCGGAAGCAGCATTGGCAAGTCATGCATGAGAGAACCTCAGTTTAAGTGCCCTGACAGTTCACAATGAAAGAAATTTAGCAAGCAGTGTGTGGCTCTGTTTTATGAAGGCAAGCTACAGAGGAGCAATTGGGATTACTTTTGTGGAGATGGGTTTGACCTGCTGTTCTTGAGATGTGTGCTCTTAGCTTTGAGCATGCTTGTGAGATAATGCTATTGACTGTTGTGAGACAGTTGTGTATGTGCTTGTGAGACAACAATGCTATTGACTGATTGATGCCTTGGGATTCTTTAGAAAGAATGCAAGCAATAGAACTTGCTTAAAGAATTTGCCCTGCTAGGCTCTGTTACTTGTCAGTAGGAAAACGTGTGAAGATCCCCATTCCGAGAAAGGTGATGGGGGGCTTCTCACAGCAGTGCCAGTACTCACATCTCTATGAAGGTTATACATCTTGTCCTTTCCAGTTATCCTTCCCCTAAGCACGTGATCCTTTTTATTAAAAAAATTTGGTTCTTAAGTACGACCAAAGTGTTTTCTTTGATGTTTCTTGTCCAAGAAAATGCTGGTGGTCAACATTGCATCGTGGTAACCTCTGCAACAAGTTAGGGATAAGTGTGAAATCCTGCGTTTAATGTCGGTCTCTTGATAAGTAGTGTATTTTCGGTTTTGAAGCATCTTGTTAACTTTGGTGCTTGAGCCAAACAAGGAACACAGTTACATTTCCAGATTAGCTAGGTAATGTGAGATTTTTTGCTAACCTCGAAAAATGGTTTTGGTTTCTTATGTATCTTGATTTGCACAGTTTCCATAAGGGCCATCACTACACTGAGCTGTGTATTTCTTTCTATAATACGTACAAGTCCTTGTTCAGTATATGGAATTTTTTATCAGGTACTCTTGACTGCATGAGTGAACGTGAGGTCAGTATTTATTTTCCATCAGGTAGCTAAAGAATATTGCTTTTTTCATCCTTCTATTTCTTACTGTTATTCCCTATGTCTTCCTTTACTTGCATTTCCAATAGCTGTTCGGAAAGGCAGCAGTTTACTGTGTATGTTTTCTCTAGTTAACGTTAGTAGAAGGTGTAGTTTGAGTAAATATCACATCTCCCTTTATTATATTTAACTATTATATTTAACAACAATACATGCTTTTCAGAATATCTGTGGATGAATATTGGCAATATTACTTTTTTTTTGTGAACTTATTGACGTGGGATGTATTAATTTCTCCACATTTTCGACTCTTCCATTCCTCAGACTGGGCTTTGCAACACTGTACTGGACAATCCTTCGAAGAAGACCAAGGAAGACATGGCCTCCGAGATTTTGGAGTTCCTCGAGTCCGACACACTCTGGTTGGTTGCAGTGCTATTCACTCAGGCACACTGTCAATGTTGGACAATGACTTGCATAGTTTATATTGTCACCACCATTTGTGACGACATGCAGCAATTTTTAAAAAAGAGTTTATTTTAACATCTCCTAACGCAGCACATATTTATATCTATTCACATTACCTTTAATCAGATGCAACTCCACAACACAGTGGTGAAATCTTTTAGTGAACGCCCTTCAACCAAAGGCCACAACATCTTGGTCATGAAATCTTAAACTGCCGACTCCATTGGCTGACTTTCTTTGAGGGACATTCGCCGCTGTGTTCTTGAACTGTATCCGACTATAAAGTGTCAACTTGTCTCAGTCGGAGGCATTCCCTTTTCCTATATTTAACATGCTGCTTTTCAAACGTTGGCTAGTGACTTTAAAAAGGACTTAACGCCCTGATGAGTGAAACAAAGAAAGATGTCTGTGTATTTGTTGCTAATTCCGGGAGGCAGTAATCACTTTACAGTTCTGTGGAATTTGGCTTGACTTGTGCCTTCCTGTTTGTCTGCTGGTCCTGAATGGACCAACCACTAACCGAAATGTGTCGTGTGGTTATGGTGGAAATTTAAGCGTCTTGCCTCACGATGTAAAGACTGAGCACTCAACTAGTGTATGGAGGATGCTTGTCCCCTCTTATTTGCATATATTTTAGATGGTCGGTATTTGATTGAGTGATTCAGACATGCTGAAATAATTCTTTTTTTTATGCAAGCTGCATCTTAGTATATGCGCTCACTCCTGACTTTGCTGTATTTTTTCATGTAGAATTTTTCCCTCTGTGTGAGCTGCAGCCTTTGTATTGAATTTCTGCCGTATTTCTACACGCATGTCAAGTTTCTGGGCAGTTTACCAACAGAAATTTTGTGGAAATATTGGTATTAGTATTCATACGATGGTTTGGAATAGGGTTTTCTGACGCTTACAGCTACCGGATGCAAGAGCCTGATGACCTAGTTGTCTTGCAAAGGGAGAAATGGGATCCACTACTGCGCTGGTACGAAGAGAGGTGAGTTGAGAGCTGTTATGTTCTCTTCATATCGGTTTAACAGATAACCAATCTGGCATATTGCTGGGGCGTATGTGGCAGAAATCAGAAAAAATGTGCCTAAATTTTAAGGTTTTGATATCTGATGCCTCAGGAAAAGCAGATGTTTGGCAAAGAAAGAGCAAAGCCTTACCCTCTGAGTAGCAAAGAAGTGATGACTTTCTAGTCCCCGTCAGCTACATGTACCGTAGACGTCGCTGGGGTCATGATCTAGATTTGGGTATGTTCTTTAAGTTGTTTTTGGACAGAGATTGCTGCCGAGGTTCAAGAACTACCGGCCTGCAACTAAGGCGACCGTTCCAACCTTTACGGTTTAACCCCTGAAGCGCGGGAACGTCGCTCTGCTGGACAAATGAAAGCTCTCGCACTAAAGAATTCATTCTTGAATTGTTATGCTGTGACCAAGTGCATTTGCAGCCAAACTGTTGATTGTCATCCTATCATATTTAAAGGTTTGGAGTGAAGTTGGAGGCCAAGGACGACTTGGTGATGTCAAAGCTGCCCGAAGAGGTTTGCGACATTGTCTTCAAGCATCTGATGTCATATTCACTGTGGGGGCTAACAGGTAATAAATCAAGGATTTTTCTTTAACCGTTAGATTAGACATACGATGAACTATGAAGCAAAAAATTACGAGGGAATTTAGCGGCTAAAGTAGTGAAAGGCAAAAGCCTGAGTGCCACATTCTGCTATGCAGCTGGCACTAATTAGTAATTAATTAAGCAGTCATTTGATAATATATAGCAAGTTGTTAAGCTGGTAATTAATTATCATTCAGTTAATTAACCAATGACATAATCAGTCATCAATTAGTGATTAATTAGTAATTGGTCATTGATTGACATATGGCCATATAAGCCATGCATTTGCGCATACTGTGGTGGTGCTCTGTGATTGGGCAAGACCTCTATGACGTCATCTCGCCTCGGCCAATCAGAGCCACTGCAAAAGCGGGACACATTTTGTTCACAACAGCATGAGCCACTAAAGGCTTTCGCCTTAAAAACAATCAAGATTTCATCGTTCATGAAGTGGGCAATGCTGTTGTTTTAACGAGTTTATAACATGGCACTGTTGAACTGCTTTGGCAAAATGCAACCCTTGCTCTTTCCAGCGTGATGTTTAGGAGGCACATGAATACTTTGCTTTGCCGACGAGTTGAGAAAATCCTCCTCGCTGTTACCTTGTGCAGGGCCAGATTTGTGAGTCGCTCTTGGAAACGGAGGTTGTTTGTGAACCATGTATTTTTTGCTTACGGTGGATGGGTAAAACCTCCCATAATGCAACCCACTTAAATCCATCTCTGATGTGTTGTTCTTTTTGGCACTTGTACGGGTGCATATAAGCTGGACATGTATTCATGTTGTTGAGGGTAGTTTTACAGGGTGGAAAGTTGGGCTGGTTGGTGCATGAACTTGTGGCTAAAAACAGTGCCAATACAAGACGAAGGAGAGATGCTGACCACAATGCTGATGTTTGAATTTTTTGTGGATGGGGTCTTTTTCTTAATGCGGGAGTGTTAAAACTTGAATGCTTTTACAATGCCAGATCAATGTTCCATGTGCTGCAAGTTTTAGCATGATGGTGAAAATTTCAGAGCCTGATGGAATTTTTTGATAGATCACATTTTTGTGCAGTGATGGAGGCTGCACCAGTAGCCCTTGAATGGGATGTTACCTCATTTGTCACACTGCTGTCTGTTATCAATAGGGACCACCTGTGAATATGCGAGACCACTGTTGAAGTGAAATTCTTATTACTTGCACCTAAATATTTAGCCTGAGCTGTGTTGTGTATTTTTTATTTGTTTCAAAGTTACTGCAGGGAGACTGACTGTGAGTGGAAAAAAAAAAAAATAAGACTTCTAGAATGACTTAGTCCTTGTAAAGTATCAGTCAATGGCATTTAAGTGGTTCTAGGTGACCCGTGCTGTGAATAGAAAAGGCAAATTTCGCTTGGCAAGGCAGTTCTTTTCTGAATGATCAAATAAATGAATAATCTCACCAGCTTTTGGCACTCAAGGAGGGGCTCTAGACTCAGTCACTGCAGCATATCAGTAACAGATATAAGCAGGATCAATAATCTGATACAGTGTGCCTAGCAGCAAAACAACGAATTCATTCCACTCGTGCAATGTTTTTAACTTGTGTAAACATCCTATACTCATTAACGTGACTGACTGGATACATTTATGAGTAATGCAATGTGTATGAGATAGCAGGTTTTTCTTTGTTGTTATCCTGACAGAAACTATTTAATAATTAAAATTAATTTGCACTATGTTTGGGAAGTGCTCCTAGTTTGGCATGTGACATGTGGTTGACAATTAGGCAGTGTCTGGTTGACACTGAATACCCATTTAGACACTGCTGAAAATTTACTTCCAATGGAATTCGTTTAGCCCACTTGTTAGAGAATTGACCGCATTTTTATTTGTGCCCGCCGAGCTAACAAATCTCTAACAGCATTATTGTATGCAGCGCTGGTGTTACTGCTGAACCACGTTGTTCCAAATCTTTGCCGCCAGGTGTATGAATGCAACATATTAATTTGTCAGTGTGATCATGACTGGAGGCGTCAAAGAGCACTGGAAGAGGTGCACCTGTTACACCTGTGCTCTGCTGCACAATCTTTCCAGGCATCCAGTATGGCACGGAGAGCCTCAAGTCCTTAATCCTTTTCCAAGCAGCCACAGCGCAGTATGTGACGATCGAGCAAGCTGTCGCACTGGCAAGGCTGGAGAGCGAGTTCCAGGTGCGTTATTGCCCATTTCCTGCTCCACTTTCTCCTTACTGTTGTTACAGTGTCGCATACTCGGGCCTGCCTGTAAGGGGCTTTTTTATGACGATCGTGACGATGACTGTGAGAAAGCACTTCTTTTCAGGAGAGACAAAGCACTCTTGCTACCATTTTCCTGTATACAAGATGACAATACCAACTCCATCGTGTTCAAGAGAAACCAGGGGTTGTATTCAACTGCATTAGATTTTTCGTTTGCTCCTCCTCCGTCATTTGTGTCGTCCACCATGGACTATGTGACGGGGAAACTGCAGCCAGTCGTAGAGGGCCAAATGAAACAAAAACGAGATGAACCGTTACAACATATGGTCCCAGGTGGCAGTGTTTAAGGCGTTTTACATTTACTGCTCTGTTTCTGCGATGGGGTGTGTGTTGTAGAGGTGAAAGTTCTGTGGACACGAGGATTTGGGAACTCGCCATTTTCAGCAGTCGAGGAGACTTCTCACCTATTCAGAGCTTTCAAGTGCTGTGCGCTGCAGTGGTACAGCACCATTACGCGGTCCAGTGTGAAAATGGGCGGACCGACAGCTTTGGCTGAATGATGACGGTGCACAAAAGATTGGAATGTCTTTGTGGGATGTAATGATCAGCCCTTTAGTAAGGGAATAATTTTTACGACTTGTGAATTTGGGAAAACCTGTTCTTAGAAGAATGCATGCAATTCATAAATGGTGTGTTTTTGTTGATCCTTTTATTGTGGCAGCATCTGAATGGCTTAACTGACACTTAATCTTTCTACTGTCTACTCCGTATCGAGCGTCAATTTGTGGTGGTCATTTATGTAGACCTGCAAAACTTAGTGTCTAAGCTTTATTGTTTTGGAACTTTAGATCAGACATTAAGACATAGTGGCTATTTCATAGTATTTGTTATAGTATACTAACAGTGGTTACAGTTTGCCCAAAATTTAAACTCGGTGGCACTCGGTTGCTAGAAGAGTCACCTTTTGTGCGCTTGTTTTATGCTCCCCTTTTATTTTTTCTGGCATACAGACCTGGTTAATATATGCTTTAGGATACATAATATTGCCGTGAGAAGCCGGGAAAGGTTTTTACCACCTCGCAGGGTTTTTGCAGGCCACTGAAATTTGCTCAAGCAATCTTGAGATGCATGTTCTGTCGTCGACTGTTTATGTTCTTTGTTGCTGCTTTTATTCTGGACGTGCTGAAGCCATTAGCATGCTTACTTGAGAATGGAACGAGAAACTCATCTTGCTCTGTTGTCTTTTGAGGCTGCTCACCGCTTCATTGTACTTCACTGTGTTGTAATTACAGTGTGCAAACTAATTGTAGGTGTGCTGGACATGAATCGAACACAAATGGCTATATCCAATGGCAGCATCTCTTATGCATATTACTGAATTCTTTCACGCATATCATTGGATAGCGAGTTGCTTATCCGTCACTAGGTACAGACACCCACATCAAAATGTAAATCATGTCGGTTGTTGTTCATATTGACAAATCGCCGCATAGAAGTGTTTTTTTTTTTTTTAATTTTTTAAATTCCACTTTACGCTGGTAGCAGTGCCCAGATGAGTATTGATCCTTCCTTTTTTTGAGACACCGTGGCTGCCTTAATTGTTGGATTTAAATTAGTTGTTGGTTTCCATCACTAAACTGCAGACAAGTCGCTGGGGCAGCGTGGAGTGGGCGCACGACCTGGACCGCGAGCAGGTGTTGAGCCGAGTCGCAGCAGCGGTGCTGTTCGTGCAGCTGACCTCGGAGTCTTCAAGTGTTGTCGCCAAGTCAGGTCCAGCCAAACAGGCTCAAACACTGGGAGGCGTGCAGAGGTGACCTGACAGGATTCCAATAGGTTCTTCCTCGCCGTCGTTTTAGCTCTGTGTCAATTTATTAATAAACTATTTTAGGCTGGTCTCGGACAACTGGCCACAGCCCGCTGCATCGACACTTGTGAGCACAAGTTGTGTGCTCGGATGCAGTTTAGAGTTGAGTAGAACTTCAGAAGAATCGAGACCTCGCCATATTAAATACCGATGACTACCTACTACGAACAAGCTCCTTGTTGAAGGGACAGTGAAGTTGGCCTATCAGCAAACAAGAATAAAGCCAGAGGATGGCACCTACTGTTGTGAAACCCAACTTATTTAAGGTTTGGTGTCAGAATTAGGTGTGTGCCATATATACTATAAGTTCTCTGTCACTGGCTTAGACTTGAAATAGTGCAGTAGGTGTGAACTCATTCATTTCTTCATTGGATCACAGTATTGAGCAGCAGTGGTGTCTAATTGTGCTTTGTAATGTTTCCAATTGTTAGTTCAATGAATTTTTTAGCACTTTTGTCAATGACTGCAGAGATGATGCGCTTGATGCGCAGTGTAGGGGTTCATGCTGCGACATTATGAAAATTTGAAGCTTAGTTTGATGTTGCAGTATCTTAATAAGTGACTGTGTCAAGGTTTCTTGAGCATCACACATGAAAGAATGCCCTCAATGTTATTGCAGCATTACTAATAAAGGCATCGAAGGTTTGTATGGTGCATATTTTGTTGTGATGTCGGCACACATATCGATGGAGGGTTACGAATATAATCATGCTCATTTTGACACCTTGCAGCATGCAGCACTGTTGAAGCCAACATTCCTACTATGTTCACTAGGTTTTGCATTTGAACAATAAACAATGCAAAGTAGAGAACTGTGAAAAGCGAGTTCAATAAGAGCAATGACTGGACACCAGAACACCACAGCAGAGCAACCTTTTCTAGTGGCAGCACTTGTGTTGTGATTAGCAGTGTCTCACAATTCTAGTGTCTAGCAGTGTTGCGACATTTTTCTTCTTCCCTGTAGTTATGCGCCCTTATCTGCACTGTACTTGCGCAACTTTTGCACAATAAGAAGACAAACGGTATCAATTTGTAACGTGAATGGAGGCTAGCACATCCTCTTTTATAAAGGCAAAAGTGATGGTGAGAAACTCATTTGGGACCAAAATATGTCAGGGGAAAGAAACCATGCTTATCTGTATGTGTGGAGAAAAATAAATAAATAAAAAAAAAAGGAGCATCAAAGATTTGCTTCCAAAGCAAAAATTTCAGCAAGGTACCACGTAGTATGTGCTAACTGCGCATGAAAACCAAAATATTCGCTGCATTTGTATCAGAAAGTGGGAGGGGCAAAATGAAATGTGTTAGAGATGCGATTAGTTTTGTGCGAGCTTCATAACTTGGCATTCTTTAATTGGAATGCTTTGATACTGACAGACCTCTTGTCAAAACATTCAGCATGGCAAGGTTTTTCCTCCCACCCTTCGTTCCAGTTAGCCTGTCAGGAATTCAGTCTCCTGTGAACTCTTTCTACCATGGATTGCTCTAGCATTGGTAGAAAATATCTACCACGTGGCCTACCTGTGAGCTTTACCCTGGGAGCTTTATTCTGCACAGCTGCCAAGTTCAGGAAATTTGGAGTACATCCTATGCTTTCGAGTAGCACTTGCCATTACTTCCAGATATATCCGCATTGGGCAACCGCCACTGTTGCTATCTCTGGCCATGTAAACGCACCCAATTTCTACTCTTGTTCTTTCCGTCGCACTATTTGAGAACCAGGAGCAGAAAGCTTTGCTTTTTGAATCAGAGAAATAGTAGCCATGTGAGAAATGTTGGCTAGCTTTGGAAAGTTTTACTACTAACAGAACTGCGTTCAAGTCTCGCAATAACAATGGCACTGGATTGGAGTAGCCAAAGTTGCAACTCATCTTGCAGAAAAGTCAAGGACTAACGAACAACTGGCACTTGTAGAACACTGCCTCCGTAAAGTGAAACTGAAATCCCTATGCAGTATTACTTACGTGAACTTCATGACCAAGACAATGCAGAAAGGTGTAATATAACATATTCAAAGACTTGTGATCTTGACACCATAGTTGAAGCATATTTTAGTGTGATATGGTACGTGTCACTGCATGCTACTGTCCCTCTCGCACGCACACGCACGCACACACACACACACACACACACACACACACACACACACACACACACACACACACACACACACACACACACACGTTCCTTCGAAAAAAACCACATCGTATGTATGGTCTTTGCACTACTATACCAGCTTTGATTACAAATCTCATGGGAAACTAGCCCAGGGTGATGTAGAAGGCAGCTTGTTGAGGACCACCTTCAAGACACAGCTCGTGACATAAAAATCTGGCGTCTTGCTATGGGTTCTAGGAGATGGCAAGAACAAAGGAAGCAATGCTTCTGTCTTTCACTCTTTGAAGAGTGTTTATTATTAGCCCCTCTGGTGGCCACAGAAAAAATAAAAACAGGTATGGGCTTCAATAAAAGCAAACCCCTAACAGCACTGGTGTCAAACTGTATGGAGATGGGCAAAACTTAACGCTGTGGACATATGGTACAAGAATATGGCTCGACAGAAGTGGTGCCAGAATGCACTGCAGGGAATAGTCAGTCCATTGCCGCCTTCTCCTAGTTCCTAGACGAGAAGCTTTTCGATCTCCTGCTGGAGGGTCTGTATCTGGGGCTTCAGTTGCGAGCCCTCGTTGACTGTGACCGAACAGGCGATGACCGGTCGTGACACGCCGCAAGCTCGGCCCAGGGCTGTGACATAGAATGGGCAAAGTAAGTGACAGCTTCACAGATGACCTTTGGAAGGTAAACACCATCAATAGCATTATTGTCAATGCTAACCCTAAATGTAATGTAGGCATGAGGGCCGAAACTCTTCCACCTTGCTGGATTACCCAACACCTTCAGCGCTTCAAGTACTTCGTGAGTTCGCTCTCACAATACCATTTTATCAGCTAGCGCTCTGGATTGGCTCAAATGGTAGAGGGGCTGCACCGGTGGAGGTCCCGTGTGTGATCCCACCAGGACGAATTTTTCCTTAAACACTAAATTTGGGTGACAGCTATGTTTTTTTTATCTGTAGCCATTAGGCTGAGCGTGGATAGACGCTACTTAGCAGCCACTCCCTTATAACCAAAATAATGTGCCGATACAGAGGGCCCTTCACAATTAAATCTTTGCAAACAACGACCGCAAGCAATTCCTCGGGCATGCTAAGCTGTTTACTGTTAATGTGTGCTCTTTTCGGTATCACTTGCGCTAGAGGTAGGGGGTAAAATAACTGGTCGCAGCTTCTTGGGGCTCGGATGCATAACCGCCAATGACTGGCAGGGGTCACTTCGCATTAATCACAAAGCCCACGAGCCGGTGCCACCATACATAGCAGTAACTTTGGGCATGTCCCTGCCTTCGCAGTGCCTTCCGCGACTGCCGAGGAAAATGTGAGCTGCTTCTCAGGTGTGTGAAATTCTTGTATCTAGTGTGTCAGCGCGAGAAGGGGAGCGAACCAGCACCGGCATATGAAGATTTGTGGCACTCTTCCATGCCTGATGCCGGGTGGTGTTGAAAGCAAAAGCACAGAGTGTGTACGCCTCACGGGGCAACCACGAAATTTAGTGAAAATAAATACTCTCACTGATCTTTCCTCGCTTGCATAATACACAGATAAAAACTTATTTTCCCGTTTTTGCTATCCTGAAAGTACACCTCGTATTAAATTTGGGTTTTTACTATATTGTGTGTTTTGACACTTGCAGATTTTAGATGAGCCCCCCCCCCCCCCACCTGTTTGAAAGCCCTTTAACTTGATATGCAAAAAATATTTAATAAATGCATTAACCCTCGGAGAAAGAAAATAAAGATGTTTTCATAATGCAGGAGAATAAGTCATAATGTTGAATGTTGGCAGCAGGTGCATTCCTAATGTGTATGAATCAGCTTATTTATTTATTTACCCTCAAGGCCTTTCGGTGTTTTGCGAGCTTTAAGATTATACGATGGCTGAATTATAGTAAGACTGTTTGAAATGGCTCCTTGAAAGTCGTATATGAAGGTTCTACTGTATTTTGGATGAAGTTCAGATAAAAGCTTGTATGCTTGTAAACGTCAGCACGTAGACATTGCAAGGCCTGAACAACTCTTGATTGCAGTTGGCCATCAAGCCTAGAAGAATGTTATGCACCCAAGTGGCTACTTGCAGGGCATAAATGCTCTGCTCCATCAGGATGCCTTGCTGAAAACAAAAATGTAGCAGACAGCTGGTACCACCTGGTCCACTTGTCCTGTGGCACATTGTTCTTCTTACGTGAATCTGGTGCCTCACATATTTCAACCAATACAATTCACTGCCTTTGTCTTTGGCTGTTTCCAAGACAATGAGAAGCATCAGCGACTCATTAAGCCAGTAGCTAGAGCAAGCAAGCTGAAAGGAAATGTGCCAATACTCACCGTGTTTAGACCTAACGAACACGTACGGAACGTTCTGAAACGGAAAAGAAGAAAAATTCATGAACTGGAAGGAAGCTATTACCATCTCATTGGGAGATGAGTGACACTAAAGCAACAGCTATTCAAGTCAACACAGTGTCTAGACTCCTGAATGATGATAAAGAACGTGGAATAAGGCTTACCTTGTCTTCACAAAGAAGAGGAAGGTGCAAAAGGATCTCCAGAGGTGTGGCATCAGCAGCCATGACGATGATCTCTGCAAGCCCACGGTTTAGAGCTTTGGTGGCTGAAAAAGGAAAGAAAGGAAGGAAATGAAACTGACAGTGCAAGGTTAATTTTCTTTACCGTTTCCATCTAGTCAGTACCAGCTGGTATCAATTTAAAAACAGCTGCTTTGCCAGAGGCAGCCTTTATACACTGTTTTGTGAACTTGCATTTCTGTTAAGACTGATTTAGAAACACCATGCTCACAAGTGTTACAGGCTAAATTTTAGATTATTAAAAAAAAAAAAAAGAAAAAAAAAACTACTTCTGTTTTCCAACAATGTGTTATTGCTTAGGAACAAAGGCCTCGAGATATCTTTGACATGCTATGTACGCAGTTGTGTATAAAAAGAATAGGAACTTTTCCCTAGTCCGCAGTGCCTAGCTGTGGTTTCTGTGTTACCAGTGGCTGTCACATCTTTAAAGAAGCAAATAAGGCACTTTTTTTTTTTTATGCCACACAGCTAACACAGAAAATATTTCGCGAAACAGTGACCATGGTACGTTGTGTGCCATTTTTATGCAGCCCTATCTGCCACAAGGAGAAACTACTTTTTTTTTTTTTAATGCTTTTATACACTTCGAAGTGTAATGTGCTCCTCTGAAATGCAAATTATTTCCTGGATCCTGTTTGCGTTTAACTGACCAATTGGGACATTTCGATGCTGCTAGTTCAGTCAATTATGAGACTGAAAAATTTCGCACACTGCTGCTAAAAAGTTGACAGATGGTATATTGCGCGGGAAAACCGGCAAGCTTTTTCTCAAGGCCAATTTAGGTGGAATATTTTCCGATAAAAGCAATGAATGTATATGGACTATCAGTTCTGCGTGAGAATTACATGCCTCACATATATTCGTTCCTTTTTCTTGGTTTTGTTTCCAAACCCTTTAATTCCAAGTATGAACACTTCTGTTCAAGTAAGTGACTGTTCCAGAAATCTTGATTACCGGCTTTTAAGCTGTCCACACTCCTCATTAACTTTTTTTAAAGCTCTCAAACAATGCACTTTCCCGAAAGATTCCAGGCTACTACGTGAGTGGCTTGTTAAACTAACACCACCCTTTGTATTAAGATTTTTACAACGTGAACCATGACGTAAACTGACATGCCTGTTTTTGTGTTCCTTAGCTATTACTGCATCGAACCCCGCCGCCACCGCTTCTTCACTTGGACTAGACACCCGCTTCAAGAATGAATTTGCAATAAAATTAAGATTAACAAATAAAAACAGGTACGTCAACTTGATAAGCTAATGGAGATGTCACTATGAGCTGGTAAACTCGAAACGACGACGACCATGCAGACGAGTGCAACTTTGAAATGGGTGCGAATGACAGCCTACCTTCGTTGGCGCCTTTCCTCATCTGCTTGTAGTTGGTGGCCTGCTGCACGATGTTGAGGATTTTCGCCGTCAGCTCGGGATCCGCCAGCGGGTATGCTTTTGGGTTGACTTCGTCGGCCTGCAGTGAACGACGCAGCGCGTGTCGTTGTAAGTGCGCAGCACGAGTGACTGACAAACTGGCGTAGCTTGGACGCCGCCGGTCACAAAGCAGGAAAGCAAAGGCAAGATCTTTCTCGTTTCAATACTATATTTTGCTCGAAAAGCGACCGACATTCGTAAAAATCCACTCGTAGGCTTATGCCAACCGGCGCACATGCCGGCATTCTCCAGACGGACAGACAAGTTTAAAACTGCTTGTATGCTCAATACTCACCATTGCAAAAATCCGCGGTGGCTAGAATCTTCTGTCTAAGGCCCCTTTGGCACAGCACAGAGAATTTAGGATCAGGACAAGCTGTTATTACTTCTGTCCTTGTTTTTTGCGATTCCCACGTGTTGTTTGTTAGCGTCGCGCTCTTAGCGCCACAAATTCGCCTAACGACGACTGCAAAAACTACAACCTTGTTGCCAGATGTCCTAAGTGTGTCGTTAAATTTAGCGACAAGTTTAACATAAATATCAACTTCACTACTCCAACTACATTGCAGGACGAAAGCTTCTTTTATATATTTTCAATTTGCATGCAACTGCCATAATCTTTAGGGCGCAGTTTAAGCAGCTTCTACTTTCTGCGCATGCGCGTTGTTGTTACAGCTACGGAGAGACTGCTCAGCGCGTCGTCTGCTTGCTCTGTCGATTCTGCGCCCTGTCCTGTTGAGTTAGCGAAGGGCTGGCTTTGAAAATCTCATCTTGATAAAAGAATACAGCCAATGTCTCCTCTATTTGGCTGCACTCTCTGCACTAGTTCAGGTGGTGCGGCACTCTCGCAATCAATTTGGCAGTGCAGCTAGCGCCACGCGCACTTCGGCACTCGATTTAACGCTGTTCTGCACATGTTCTCCTGCACTGGACTAGTCTCCTCGTTAGTTCTCTTTCCGTGCAAGTAGTAGCCTCTTGGCGTGCTCCGTAGCAGACAAGTATCAGACGATTCCATTGTGATGCGCTTGCCGCATTTTCCGCGTGCCAAACATATGACAGTGAAGGTGAGTTCTGCTGTTCTTTTTTTTTAATACGTGGACGATCAAAGCGTTTTTGACGACTCGCTGCGACCTGCACGTTTTTTTTTTTTGTTTACTACAGACGGCCTCGTTTCGCATCAGCATTCAGCATGTAGTAGGATGATGTGGCATATACAGGGTCTTGAATATTTGGGGCTGGGATTTAAAAAATTCCTATGCAAAATCTACTACCCCATTCCAGCTTAAATAACGTTCACAAAGTAGCAAAATATCGTCTACGTTATCTGATAAGTGATTCAGCATCAGTACTTGCCTAGACTTCCCGAAATCGAGAAAATTTTCGCAAAGGAAGTCGAAAGCTATTTTGACATGATACGTCATCTGTCGAGCAGTGAGACAAGCTCATTCCCGGCCGTTGGCGCGCTTGCCTCAGTGCCCGACAGATGATGCATCATTTATATATGACGCATGTATATACCTATATGAGCAGCACGTATGTCTGCTTACAGTAGCGGCTGGTTTCGAGGTCACCAGTAAACCCACGGCTTCGTAAATTAGTCTGCCCACGCTTCAGTCTGTCACTCGTTCCTTCCACGACCATCGCCCGCCAACATGCAGTGAGAGCGAGTTCAGTTAAGTCGAAGCGAAGATCCTTTCCGCTGCAATTGCATCGGACATCTGGCGACGTATTTCGCGTAGAACGGCGACAATATGAATAATCTTGACTGTCAGCCTGCGCCACTATACAGAAATGGCGGAGTCAAATAGAACTAATCGCGCGCATATTGACCTATGCGACAAACGCATCCGCAGCAGACGAGCGTTTCCGCACTTTTTAGCACTCTATTTGGCCGCTGCAGTGAGAACGCTAGTACCCTGGCTGCACTCGCACCTCAAGCGCTAACTCGGCCCCGGCACGACACTTTCCTGAACTATCGACCTATATAAAAACAGTTAATGACCTTATCGTGTTAAATTTTGATATGATTTAGTTCTCGCTAATCGACCATTAAGTGACGCAAGCCACTCTCCCATGTTGACATTTCATCACGATAGCATTTGCGTGGGTTTTAGAAACGACTCAAAGGCACAAGCACAATATGTTGTGATTAGTGGTGACCACCATGGTGGCGACAAAAGGACAAAAAAAAAGAAGAACGGACGCAATGAAATAAAAGCTATACACAACAGCACGGACGCAGGCCTGTGGAGCACGTTCCGTTTACGAAGGGGTGCTAAGGAATCAAACGGGAGAAAGGCATAAATAATTGGCAGCTGGAATGAATTTGAAGGATTTGCTTATAGAAAAGATGCACCTGTCTCGTAGCCGACTTTTCTCCTAGACGGGTGTATGACAAAAATAGCAATGATAAAGGGAGAATATACAAAGTACAGATTCGCGGTTCATGGGTTCGTATCCATCGGCAGTATGTGATCTTTTCTTCCATCTTCTAGTCCGAATTTAACGATTAGTTATTACTTCACTTGATCAACACAAAACTCTCCCATGCTTTCTTTTGTGTCAGTGGCTGTTATTGCAATGGCTTCCTTATGCATGTAATAAAAAAGCCACCGATTTTACCTGCGTTTTGTTTGCTGATTTGCTTAAAGAGGGCTTCGTTGTGGCGGTCTTGACGTCATAGGTAGCGTAAGAGGGTTATCACACGGCTCTCACCCTTACCGTTAGATCACGTTCTACATGACACTCGCGGTATCACAGGAAGTTCCACGTCCTCCGCTAGGGAAGAGGGGTGGCGCTGGTGAACACTCTAGGCACTCTACTCTTAAGAATGGGTTACATCATAGCCTCCTTTATAGAGTATAAAGGAGGCTATGGTTACATGCAACATAAATACATGACACCATAGCTCAATGGTAGACCACCGGAAGCGAAATTCAGAGATAGTAGGTTCGGATCCCACCATGGCCATGTGGGATCCTGAACATTGTAAGGAACGGTTATAGGGCTCTTTTTGGGGTGGAGAGCAGAAATCACTCGCTAAACAGGGCCAGTACAGATTTAATCAGAGCCGTATGCCCCCTCTCACCCGACGGTCTTGAGACTACGCCTAGGTGCCACTGTGGCGAGCCGGTGCTTCCCAGACAACCATATCAGATCCAGGAGATGTCCATAAAATGCACTCAAAATATTTAATATTCAGAGGATCTCCATACCCACAATTGGTCCAGTGGATATTCCAGAGATGTCCCTATTGCCTCACAGTGGACGTCCACATGGACATTCATTATGATGTCTAGAGGACGTTGCCAAATCAGTCTCTGGACATTGCATGGACATTGCCAAGATGTACAAGCATGCACGTTTAGCAGAGCTAGGGATAGCTGTTGAGCAAAACACATAGTGTGAATTATAGTTTTATTCACAAAAAGACTGCAAGCTTTCAAACACCTTCCCCATGGCCGGGTTTCAGTTTGCGTCCGTGCTAGTGCCTCCTGGAAAATATGAAACATGAAGTGAACAATAAGGTGGGAGATATGACCATAGCGGCAGGCAGCGCTGATGATGGCGGTTTACACGGCGAGCTCAATATACGACGCCGGCAGAACTACGAGCCATCTTCGTATTTTCAGGCAGTCGACCCTCGGGAGTCGAGGCTGGGTCGACCTCCTCTAGCTGTCACTCGTTCCTCTTTGCCCCACCGTCATTCTGCCGCTTTCCTTGTCACCTCGGGTCTTTTCCTCAATACCTATTTCGAGCACTGGCAGTATTTTTTCTTGGCCTAGAAAGATCTCAGTTGGCATGCTGCTAGCTGAGAGCTGCACTTGCTTGCGAAACCATATTCTCAGGGTAGCATCCTCTATAAACAAAACGATGTTGTGATTATTGCTGTGAATAATAATGACAATGGAAAAAACAATGTTTTCTAGAGCAGATCCTGACAGTAGAGTGAGCTATACAAAATAACGCGATAGGGTTAAAGGCCACTCCGTTCATCGAATATGCGGCGTTGCGGCAGCACCAGCGCCGGCCTTGTAACTTGTGAGAGAGACATCGCGATCATGGCGCCGGCAGGCGTGGTAGTCGAGCACTGGCTGGAGGCTGGACGTAGGGTTGCCTGACGTTACATTTTGCGGGAGCTGCCAATTCAGGCCTCTCCATTTATGCTGGAGGGTGATATCAGAGCCAGCCTACCAGAACCCTTGCATTCACGTTTCCCGTAGACCACGCAGACACATGCATACGGCGTGGATAAAGCAGGGCTTTATATGTGGGCTGGTAGCCAATACTCTATCGCGTCATATTCTTAAAGGCGGAACTTACGTGTGCCTCATAACTTTTTTTCTGTCAATAATGCATTTATAAGCTGTAGATTGGGCGAATCAGATTGTAGCCCGCCCATTTGCAAAACAGAGAATTTTCATAACAGAGCGGGAAACAAGGAGCTCTAAGCGGCGTTCCGTATTTGATGTAGAGATGGCGCCACGCAGCGTGTTTAAAAGAGCGCCCTGCAATCCGCTGGACACGCAAGCTTTATCTGGAGCGTTCTCATGTAACTACTTGAAATATACAGTGGGAGAGGGTATGGGAAAAAATATGCTTAAAAATAAAAGCCATTTGGCGTATCTTTTTGCATGGATTGAAACCATATATGAATTCGTCCGTAGCTTTAACGAACATGATGCTTTTCAAATATTCTCATTGCTGAGGAAGCAGTTGTCTTTCCCCTGTATATTTTTCTCCATCAAATTTACGCACGAGCGCTCTACCACGGCGCATTATCGTATTTGGAAACAAGCTGAGCGTGGAAAGCTGTAGATGCATGGCCTCTGAGATCACCCCCCCCCCCCCCCGCGGCGCTTGGGGCGTTGATCTCGGAGGCTGTGGTAGATGCTACGCAACTTCCCGAGCAAGCGCGCGATGGCGCCACAGTTCCGAATGTTCGTAATTTTCGTGCGCCAGGTTACAGTGAGAGGTCCTACCGTGGCCGCACCATACTTTCTGCAGCCACGGCCGGGGAGAGCGCGCGCTCTCCCTCGAGACCGGCCGTGCTGCAGCTTTTCTGCAGCCTGCATTGCGCTACTGTGGATGGGTGGTGCCATCTAACCGCGACTACTCGAACCCTGTCGCCAGCCAAGCTTCCCGCCATTTTACGTATTCTAACCACTGTAGTATCCGCAATGACAACCTTTCATCGAATGCATAAACCAGTTTATAGAGAGAGGGTTCTGCAAACTCTAATATGTTCACGGGCGGATGCGCCGGTGGTCAGCGGTGAGTGACATATTCTGTATCGTCTGGTGTCGCAGGGACTTCTCCTTAGATTGATTGTTTTGGAGTCGTCAGAGAAAAAATTTGGTGCGAATCAAGGGGGTGTCTTCAGAAGAACAAGCAGGTTCAAACCCCGAGGGAAACCACTGGTCTAGATTCAGGCTGAAACAATGCTTGTTTGCCTCATTTCTCACATTAAAAAAAAAAAAGAAAACCTTTAAAGAGGACACAAAAGACTGCTCGTGCTTAGAAGGCGAGAACATGAATGCCTCATCATGAGTCTATACGCCAGCGGTTGGAGTCCCTGTCATTAGGTAGTCTCCAATTCAATGACCAGGCAGCTGTATGCTTTGCGAAAATGACAAATCAAATCACGCCATCAGAACACCGTACGACGAACGGTGGCGTCACAATTGTTCAACGGAATTCTAGTAATGGCGCAGCATTAAACATACAACGGCTGTCAAAAATACGCAGTCCGGGGAGTTCGTCTCTAAACCCTGTAACGGGGTACTCTGCGGATTTTGAGCGCTCGCAATTTCGAAGGGGTATTAGGTATTCCAGGAGTTCTTCCAGGGGTCCCATTGCAGGTCTTGGAAGCAAGTCTCTTGGACTGCATAGTTTTGGCAAAAACTGAGCATATGCCGTTCACTGGATATGCTGTCATGAGCTAGCCGCCATCTTGACTAGAGACGCACGCTGTGTGCCACGCGAAAACATACGACGTCACTCGGAACACTGCATGTGATAATGTTGATACGAAAGTCCGCTATCGCTGTACGAGGAACGCTGGAGTCACAGTCGGAGGCATATATGTCGTCAGTTCAAACCCATGTCGCAAACTAACGTCTAACCTAACTACAGGCGGATGCTCAATGGAAAGCGAAATGGAATCACACGATCCTGAACGGTGTAAATGGACAAACCAAACGGTTAGGTCAAACTTTTGATTCGAAATCAGTGATAATTTATATATAATCACAAAACTTCCTGCTCACAATCACACATTTCGTGCAGGCCACTCATAGCACAAGTGAGGGTTTTGCCTAAAAATATTGCGTCAGGTAGTACGTCTGACGCACAGCAGCTGTCCGGCATACCAAAAAAAAATCTGAGAGAGAAGCGAACTTCCTGTTAGAGTTTCAGCTCTTACTGCCTCGGTACCGTTTCACGCCCTCGGCGCACCTACCATATGGTAGGTGCGCCGAGGGCGTGAAACTGGGTACCACATATGTTTGCGTGAAACTGGGTTAAACATATGTGTAACAGGTGCTAAAGCGGAAATAGTGCGGTTTCTTCCTCTTTGCATTTCATCATCAACATCATCACCCTCACCACAACCACCGCAATAATAATAATAATCATCATCATCATCTGCCAGACTATACGCACTGCAGGGCGAAAGCCTCTCCCTTATTTCTCCACTTAACCCGGTTCTGTGCGAGCTGCATCCACTTGACCCCTGCGGACTTTTTAACCTCATCCGCCAATCTAGCTTTCTGCCGCCCCCTGCTACGCTTTCCTTCCCTTGGAATCCAGTTTGTTATCCTAAGTGACAACCGGTTATTGTCTCTTCGCACTACATGTCCTGCCCATGCCCATTTCTTCTTGATTTCCACTAGAATGTCAGTAACTTCAGTTATTTCTCTAACCCACTCTGCACGCTTCCTATCTCTTAATGTTACCCCTACCATTTTACGTTCCGTAGTCCTCTGCGTTGTAGACCCCTCTTCGTAAGCCTCCGCGTTTCAACCCAATAGGCGTGTACAGGTAAAATGCAACTGTTGTATACTTTCCTCTGTACATTTAGGGATAGGGAAATAGGATGTGAGGCGACGAGCGGGCTAATCGCTTGGAAAGCCATGGCGACAGCGGAGGAGTGCGCAGAGGAAAAATTGTCCCTACGGATGAACCACGTAGTGGGGCTACTGCGGGAGGAAATTACGGAGGATGCTTGCCGCGACCACAGCTAAAATACATTGTATAGGCTTAGAAGTTACCTATTTACTCCGCAAGCGACCTTCCGAAAGAACTATACTGCAGAGGTTTACTTGCAGTTCTAGCAAGTCAAGGCCTACTTCAGTCTGGCCGACATTGGAAGATAGAGGGAAAAAAAAAATTCTCTGTGAAAAATGCTTTGCTCTCGGGAGGTAATAGTCCAAGCCCGCCTCATTTTAAAGCGAAATATCTTAAGCGCTGTTTACCGGGTTTTGCGTAAGCTAGTAGAGGTAGTAGTAGTAGCCGGCGTAACCTGGAGCGTGGTTACCACGAGAACCATCAAAAGAGTCATTACAACAGAAGGAGAAAGAGAAGGGTTGTGCCGCGAAAATGTGGAAGTTGTATGGAGAGAGCGGAGAAATAACCAGTAAGAGGGGACCTTGGCAGTGTGCTTCATCTTGGGGCGCCACATCTCAAACAGCCGTCGACTTGGTTTCGCGTCGTTTTGTTAGTGGTGGTAGCAGTGAAAAATGTATATCAATCAATCAATCAATCAATCAATCAATCAATCAATCAATCAATCAATCAATCAATCAATCAATCAATCAGTTTATCTCCAGTTTATGCTTGAAGTTTCTGAATTTTCTGTTTGTATACAGTGAAATGATATTTCCACTGCTGTCAATAAATGTCTAGTTACGCGGTGATTATCGTCCAACTGGCTTTGATGATGTGTGATGTCAATGTATGTTAGAACCCCAGGTGATCGATATTTTTGCAGTCCTCCACTACGGGGTCTCTCATAGTCTGTGTCCCCTTGGGACGTTAAACTCTATAAGCTGAAACCTAAAAAACGCAGTGGAAAGCATGACAATTGGCTTGTTGTCAAGCCATTTCGTGCAGGCAATCTTCTTATCGGATCTCAATAGCTCTTCCGACGTGCCCCTTTGTTGCTTCACAAAATCTTTGTCATTCTTCAGGTGCGCTTCTTTTGGAATTCGGTTCTTCATAAGCGTTCCAGTAGCAACGATCTCTTTTTTCAATAGTTCATCCATCAAAGAGCTGGATGAAAACCAGCGGTCGAAGTACAGTGTCGAACACGGTGGAACAGTTTCCACAAGCGTCAACACTGAGTTCCCGGACACACCAAGGCTGAAGTCGGGAAAGGTGTCTTTTCCCTTGTAGATCTTGAAATCGTAGATGACTCCGTCCTTTCCCGCTAGAACGAAGTTTCTGAGCCCCACTGGGTGCAGTTTATTTGGGACATACTGCTTTACAGGGCAACGGCCAGAAAATGGGATAATCTGCTCGTCCACGCAAAAGCAATTTGGTCTCTCGAGGGACAAGCAACCCTCCCGTACCATCTCAACAAATGGTGCAACCTTCCAGAGCCTTTCAGATTTCTTGTCACTTTCAGTGACATCCCCCTCAGTTCGGCAGCACAGGTTGGATCTGATTAAAAAAAAGCGATATCTTGGCATAGTGTCGGCAATGGCACTCACAGCCATTCCTCTTTTCCAGAAAAACCGAATTCTTGGATATCCAATTACTCCCATGAGCATTGAACATCCCAGAAATTGTTTCACTTCCTGACCACTGATTTTTGCTGCAATTCCCCGCTCTTTGTGAATCCGATGGTTGGTTTTCTGTGCCATTTCATCCAGCATCTCTTCTTTCACATATTGCTTGTAGTAGTCTAGCGGTGAGAAGTCACACCTCTCTTCGGAAAAAACACAGCCAGTTTCTAAATCTGGCACATCCTTCTTTGGAGCTGAACTAGCTGTTTTCCACAAAACACGTCGCTGTGAAGTTTGAGGAGTTGGCTCTTCGCTGTCACTGTCCGATGAGGCATCGGTGTACACCTCAGTATCACAATCGTGTGCTTCATTATCCTCTTCTTGACTTTCTGAGTCAGAAATATCGGAGTTATCACGATCACAAATTGATCTCAAAATCTCCTCGGCCTTGCTAATGGATAGGCCTGAAAGAAACAGAATAGTTTCAATTTCTATTCTACATAAGTTGAAAAAAAAAAAAAAAGCATTTCTGCGCGCGTAACACGTAAAAGGATCGGCAGGGCTGGGACCCAGTGTCCCTGTGCAGGGACATTTCATTTACTGAACAGAGGGGACCATAAAACTGGAATTTTTTACATTAAATAGCACTAAAGTTTTCCCTAAACGTTCGCGATTATACACATGTTGAATACAAGTCCAATCACAAGAGTTTTCAACAAATAAATGCGCCTTACCTCTTCGTCGCGTGTAAAACGTGCTCGTGCTGATCGCCGCCATGTTTTCTTCTCGACGGAGCGAGGTATCTCGCTGCGCTCTTCAGAGATGGCGCCACAGTGTTTGTCCTCTGAGAGGGACACCGGTTCTATGTTCTGTACAAGCTGGTTTTAACGTCAGGATCTGAGAACCAATGTCCCTGTAGAGGGACAAGGGGTCTGAAGAGGTTATCCTTGTTGATCATAGGACACAATGTAGCCAGCTTACAAAAGGCGGAAAACACTAAAGGTATTTGGTACTTATTGACGACCTTCTTGAAGTTATACTCCGTTTCATACATCAAGTGCAACACTGCCAAAGCTACAGCTCTTGATTGCGCTCTCCGCATCCGCGATGAAAAATAGTGCTTACTTTTGACGAGAGCAAATAATAGTTATTTTGTCTGCAAGCTTAATACATCTTACATTTTCCATCAACTTCATAAAGAGCACCTTTTTTAGGGTGAAAGGATCGGATTCGGTGAATTTGTATGTTTTTATGTCGTTTTCGTTCGTTTCGCGTTTTCACTGTCCCGCAACCTTGCCAGCCGTGCCAGTAGATGGCGCTGGCTGTGCCCTCCGCCGGATACTGTGTGAGTGTACACCCGCTTCAAAGGGCATGGCCACCAGTTCATCATCATGATCATCATCAGCGCTGCACATCTTTTTTTGAGAAAATGGTTCTTCGGTGCGCATTTTTTCTATAAGATCCGCACTGCGAAGATGTCTAGGCACGTGAAGCAACTTATTGCAAACGTGTATGCTCGGAATAGAGCCCGTTTCCGCAGGAACCACTCGGCCACAAAACGAGCGTGTAGTGATACGCCTTCATTTTTTTTTTCTTGCGGACTACCTGCGTAGCTTTCGCTACGTTGCACCTGATATATGAAACGGAGTATAGTCTGTATATATATATATATATATATATATATATATATATATATAAAGAGCACCTTTTTTAGGGAGAAAGGATCGGATTCGGTGAATTTCCGGACTCCTCCACTACGGCGTCTCTTATAGTCTGAGTTGGTTTGGGACGTTAAACCCCACAAACCAACCAAACCAACCATATATATATATATATGAAGGAAAGAAGCCAACAGTCGGCGAGGCCAAGGAAAGCGTTGGGGATGGTAATTTATGTCTTTTTTTAATGTTTACTTGGATAATCACAGAAATTAGTAATGTAATCTATTTAAGGGGAAAGATAATTACACACAAAGTAGAAGAAAAAACAACGTGCCGATGGTGGGATCCGAACCCACGACCTCCGAATAACGCGTCCGTTTATATATATATAAACGAGATGACAATAAGAAATTTTCCAATCTAATGTGTTTAATGGAAGACTGTAATGTGGGAAATCTCCTAGTGCGGAATATATCTGAAAAAAGAAATCGCTCTTTAGCATCCATTCATAGCGCTGACCTTGCGAATGCGATTATGAGCATGTGCTAATGAAACCAGCACATCTTTCCTTTTTGAAGTATTCCTGTGCTTCAGTGATGCTAGTGAGTGTATATTCGTTTATTTCAAATATTTACAGTGAAAAAAATAACCAGCTCATGTTAGTCACTACAGACTGCAGGCTGAACTACATGGGCAGCATGATCTACCAATGTCCACGTTTACATCTACTTGAGGGTAGCCAGTCATGAGTTTTTATCTGCTAGATTCCACTTGACTTTATTTATTTCCTCCAGTTACCAGAATGACGGTGGACTCACGGCAACATTTTAGGTTTAAGACCCTCGAAAGAGGCCGGATAGTGAAAGTATAAGTATATATAAAAAAAGTATATTTCATTTCCTGTATATTACTGGAAATAATGTTTTTTTTTTTAATTTTAAATTAAATTTTCTTTTTCAAAATTCAAAAGTAATTCAACAAGTTTCTATCTAACAGCGGGCACAAAGACAGGAACCATGTACACATTAGAATCAGGGTGGAGGGCTGAAGGGCGGAAGTTTTTGTGCTGTCCTCATGATGCGCCGAGCCTCGCCCGCAATGATGCTTATTTCGCATTGAGTGAGAGCTGGAATCTGGGAGAGTTGGTATTCACGCATTTTGCGGGTCCAAAGCTACCATACCAGACTTCTGGCCGTTCATGCACAGAGCATACATTAAAGCAATAAACAAGACGCGACAGACACGGAAGTTTCGGCGGGCCGATTGTGTCCCCTCCGGGAAACAGAGAGTATTAGCATGCAAACGCCATGCTGACGCACAGGTTAAGACGAAAGTGTTATCTGTAACGAGTATATAATTCATGGAGCTATCTATATGTCGTCAGTGCCTCTTATCGACTTGCCAGGCTGCGAAGTTTTTGGATTTTCTCTTCTGGAACTCTGGATGCACCCAAAATCTTGTTGTTGTTGTTGTCGCTTTTGCTGTTGTTTTTGACTGCACCGGAGGATAGGCCGAAAATTGGGTCGCAGAGGGAGTTTATTAGATCTATATTTACGCGTGAAAAAAGTGATTTTCTCTTTACTTTCATTGCTGTTCTTTAGCTTGCTTCTTCTTTAGAAACAGAAACTGTTTCCTTAACGGCAAACGCTTAGGCTGTGATATGACTATCATTTGTATTGCAAAACGATCGAACGTCTTTTTTTTTTGTTTGTTTTTGTTTTCTTCACATTGCACTCAAAACCGCAACTGAAACACCGAAAAATCCCGTTGCGTGCAATTTTTGCGAAGAAATGGTATTTAAACCGATCTCTCATTGACTTTTTTAAGAGTAACACGTACTGAAACTCAAACGTCTACAATAAATAATTGTTCTCAATATTCTTTGCTTGCCTGGCAACAGTATATGCCGGCAGTATGCCGCTTCCCGCCGTGTCGCCGGCATCTGCTTCGACTTCGTTGGCTGGGAGGACCGTCGCGACCGGCCAACGAGTTCGTAAATGCGTACTGTGCTTATTTTTTCGTCACGGACTTGAAAGTGAACATTCGCCAGTCACTCGTTAGACGGCGCCAAGCCTGATGAACGAAAGAAGTGTGAAGCGTCACACTTTTTTCATGCGCTCTGTGTACGCGTTTTCTACAAAATGAAAAAAAAAAAACAAAAAAAAAAAAACGCTGATGATATCCATCACCGAATTCACACGCGGGTTCGCCGCTTGTGAAAGCACTGTGCGAAAATCGCACTGCGACGTCACAGACTGCACCGAAAACTTTCGCTACCGAATTCACACGCGGGTTCGCTGCATGTGAAAGCACTGTGCGAAAATCGCACTGCGACGTCACAGACTGCACCGAAAATTTTCGCTGCAGTCACAGCATGTGAAACGGGCCAGAGGCGGGCGCACAGTCGGCCGTCTCAGCCGAACCGGATCCCGACATGCGAAATAGATGTAAAAAGGGCAACGGTAGGCTCTAGCCTTACCTGAAGACAAGGAAGACAGCACGAGGTACGTCTGCGTGACCCCGTGCTTTTTCTACCTTGTAACTTTGGCTCTTCTAATTCCTCACCGCGGTGCGGGTAAAATATGCATGTTAGTGCAAAATAACTCATACGATCGTTAAAGGTGAGCAAAAATCTTGCTTGTGCATCGCTGGTTGCCATAGCAACCGTGACGCCAGCCTTTGTCGAGCAACCGAAGCTGCGAATGGGATGACGGCAGGATTCTTCCCCGCGTCGCCTTGGCGCGCCATGTGCTCGTACGGCACTACTAACAAACCTCCATTTGGCCCTAGATTTTCCCTATTTCGAATCAGAATTATGAATCAAAAGTTGACCACAAGGAGTTTAGACTGGATTCATAACATTTCACTTCCCATTTAGCATGCACCTGTTAGCTGGAGGCTACTTTGCAATAGTTTGCGATATAAATTGGAACCGACAACATAAACACTTCCGGTTGTATGCCATGCAGTAAGCACTGTAAACACTTTATCCAACTTTGTGCCAGTTCCTCGATACTATACTGCCAAAGAAAACCATGTCAAGCAGTACTTTCATTTGTCTTAATTGGTTTAATGGGCGCCAAATCCCAATTAATTTTTGTTGCAACGTCGCAGGTGCATTTCTAGCTGTGTAAGTAGCTGTCGTTATTATCGAGCTTGATAGGAGCTACAAATTCAAAGAAGTGCAGGCCATTGAACTGACATAGAAACAAGGGGACGATACGGTTGTAAGCTTTTTGAAACGTTGTGAGGAAGTCATGAAGGTATTAAAAGCACGGCGCATTACAAATAACGACGCTCAAAAGTAATAGCATTTTAGATTTGTAGGTCATAGGAGAGTCGAAATTAATGACATATGCTATGCGCGTTGCGTGTGTTAGTTCTCGGGCAAAAAATGAGGAAACATCAGGCACAATATAGGGCTCTTTACAACCGCATATCGATGATTTAATCGAGGAAGATGAGCGTAAGGCATAGCAAATAAACGTCAAGCTGCGAAGAATGAAATGAGCAATACAAGTACGAGGTCAAGTGGATGTGACCGGGCACTGTAAAACACTCGCAGTGAACAAAGTGTGCGAAATGTCGAATCAAAACCGCCTATTCGCGCTTAGAACAGACCGCACGAGCGACCCACCATGGCGACACCCACAAACAGAACACAGTGCTACAACAACAGAATTTTCATTGCATGTCTGCCGGCTGCTTTTCGCGGCAATGTACAACAGGAAAACCAACGAGGCCAAAATTAGGGGAGAAAACACACCCACGGAAATGATTTCATAAAGTTAACTACGCGGTTACCTGGACACGTATTTTCAGTTAACCTCTCCCTTGGTTAACCTCTCCCTGTACCTCGCAGTGCATAACAGACAAGACACGAGCATTAAAACTCCACTTGTAATAGTTTAGTTCAAGTAATCATAAACCAGCACTCCAATAGCCTTAATTTAAGGAGTTATGAACCAAGTCATTCAGCACTCAAAGAGTCCAAAGAACGGTTGGCTTTCGGAATACGCTTTCGATAACAGATCGCGTTCATCCTATCAGTTAATAAAGGCAAGAGAGAACGAGGACAAAAGTACGCGTTAAGGAACAAAAACTGATTTAATTATTTCGCAGCACCCTAACTGTACGTAATAATAATAGACTCGAACCCGGCATATAATGCGTGGAAGTGACCACAGATAGATTGTAAGAGTGACAGAGTGGGTGCAAGGAGTAGAGAAGTAATCGCGTGAGCCAAACTAGTAACGGAGCGAGGAATCAACAAAACAGTATAGGTGTGGTCAAATCGTAGAGGCTGATGAGCGAAGGGTGCTCTGTTACCACTATAGTAAAGGCCCTTGTCCTAAAATGGGCTTTAGCATAGTATGTTGTTGCCTGTCACATTATGGTTAGAATTAAGGGCGCCGTCGTCTTGTCTGAAACTCACAAGAACGCGCATGACAATCCGCGTATACGTCATTGACTGGAGGGCCTCCTGCCAGGTGGTGCATACTTCGGTTGTTTCCGATTACTCCCGTCCATGAGGGACATACGCACTGCGGAACGAACACACTTGAGAACAAGGTGGCCTTGGTCAAAATGTAGTGTGGGTACGCTCTTGAAGGCTAGAGGGGTCGCCTGGAAGGGTGCGGCGTCTGGGATTTCTTTTGGCTATTTCGATTATTTAGAAAACCCGTATCAGGGCAGCAGATATGGGTAAATGACCTCAACCATCCTTTCGACATAAGCCGCAAGGGGCACAAATTTACGCTTGTCACCACAACCCGATCCCCTCTCGTCGATGCCTCTTATAGCGGAAGAAAGAAACGCTGTAGGTTCAGTCCGCAACAGTCGACATTCTCTGAAAGTCAAGAATACGACCCATTGATCGGCGTGAACTTGTGAACGTTCAGCTCTATGCGAGAGAGACAGTAATTTGTGCGTGCCGATCCTCTGATCGATTACAAATTGGGCAGATCGGGAGCGCGAGACGATGTTGTGAGCAGAGGCCGCGCGTGTAGGGCTCGACGAAAGATGAAGGTTAGTTGACAACAAGCGCAGTTCGGTCCCGTGACACATGCAAAAAGCAAGCGATGACCTGCATTCCTGAATGCGTATGTCCTCTTGAATGGAAGAACTGAGATTTTCCCCGTCCAACTTTTATTTCTCGGGGCACCACCACACAATGTCGATCGCCATCCGCTGCGGCTGGCATGCAAGACGAGGAAAGTTGAACACGACTGCGCCAGGATATGTCGATGCACATCTTGGTTCGTCTCACCTGTCATCTCCGTCTCGCTGCCTTTCGGTTTCTTCTGTGTGGGCATGCCCTGGGGACAGGCAGTGTTGGGTCACAGCGGGCAAAGTGAGGAACCAGAGCATTGCAGCTGTAGAGCTGCGAGGCCGAGTGGGGCCGACTGAAGAGCCTTGACCAACGAGTTGTGCGTGCCAGCGATACCGTGAGGCCCACAATAGGTACCAATCTTCTCAAGGACTCGGGCACTGGAGCGTACGTCGTGTGCACTCCGTACTTGCCCGACATCGTAACCGAGACGAGTGGGCCTTTTCTCAACCCTGCCAACATCCCTTCTCCAGATCACTTCCATCGGCAACGCCACTTAGACCTTTGCACAGCTCCCACGTACACATAACTATAAGTATACCACTTATACAAATTCTTAGTCAGCCTCCGTTCCATATAGAGTCTCTCACCGAATCTCCCATCTCCTGTAAACTACAAATTCCCTCATGAATACGTGCGTCTCTACCTCTTCCATTTCCATCTAGATTCTTTTGTCCCAACTGTTCCGCCCTTTATGCTAACTTAAAGCATTGCGTTTTCCTTTGTCCCGTAACTATCACTCTCCGCTGTTATCCCGACCCCCCCGACCCCCCCCCCCCCCCCCCCCCCCCCCCCCCCACACACACACACATACGCACATCCTTTGGAGCGCCGACTGGAATATGTCCTCGGCCCAGGAGAATCAACTGGCCCTAGTTAGGCAAGCCGCCGGCCTCCTTGAAGCCTAATTTTGAACTCAATAAAAATTCGTAATACTACTATCGATCTTTCTTTTGAAGATTCATCGCTGTTCAAGTCCTTGAGCACATTAGTGATCCTTTATTGAAAACAGTGCTCACAATTGAACAGGGAGTAAGGCGTGATGGAACGTTATGAAAAATTGACAAAAAGTAACAAGAAAAACATTTGAAATAGGAATAACAAAACTATAAATTTCGCTTTAATTTGTAGGCTTTCAAACAACGTTTCACTTCCTGCTTGGTGTTGTGTTCGCAATCTCGACGCCGTTCCAGCAAATCTGCTACAAACAAACGTTGTGTCCGCGTTCAATGGCGAACGGTATGGCGTTTCCTGCTGCAGCTGCGTCACAGCCACGCAGGTTTTGAGCAAAGGTGTTTTTGTTTTCTCGTACTTGCTTTAGAGTCATCATTTGCGTGCCCCCATTTATGCAATCACGCGAGCATGCAACGCCACCTGTCGCTCCGCTAACGAACACACCGATAGAGAATCGAATGGTAACGAGTAGTAAGTACCCTAAACATTTTAGCGCAACTATTTGGGACCTATGACCCCTTTCTCAAGCATTTCACCTCGGAAGAGCAGAGCACCATGCCGAGGGGAAATATTGTGCGCGTTGGAAACCGTCGGGTACCCGACGGCACCAGGGATCGAAAACCTGGTACCTCCCGAATGCGAGGCGGATGCTCTACCAGAAGGCCACCGCATCAAGCACGGTGTGCCATCTCAGGAAAACGCTGCAAATATTCTTGCTGTGCCATGCCTGGCGACCACTGTACTGCATCCGATGGCAGTTGTCTTTCATCTGCCGAGGACAGCACTCGATAAACTAAAGTGAACAATTGCGGTTAGGTGAGGAAACTACGAAAAATAAATGAGAAGGGTTCAACGCTGCTGAACCGAATATGGAGCGAAAGCATTAGCTGCGGGTGACCGAGCGTTGTTCTTCTTCTTCTTCTTCTTCTTCTATTCTCCTTCTTCTTTTCTTCTTCTTCTTCTTCTAGGCGCAGCGCCGGCTCAGGGACCACAGACACGCACACGGACACGGTACGCTGCGACGAGCGGTTAGACCTGGCGTAGTATAGCTTTCGCAATAAAACAAGCACGACAAAGCAACCAATATGACAAAACTACCCTACACATCAGCTATGGCTGGAGAGCCATTAAGGCCATAGGCTCCTTTGGAGAACCGGGCATGGCATCCCCTTGTTGATGCCCTTTCTGCGATCATTAATATGTTTTGAGCAACAACAAAATCACAAAAGCGCCTGTGTCGTCCCGATCACTTTGTCTTTGCATCACGTCTTGACCATCTATTCTGGACAAGTTTCGTACGTGCCATAAATATTCTCTCTGCATTTTGTTAGGATTACTTGGAGGTGTTAATGGGGCTCTGTAGCTGAGCAGTGGCATGCATTTTTCTCTGACGGACTTGCAGACTCGCTGCACGAGACTAACTCGTCAAACTAACAGCCTTACAGAGGAGAGTGGTCGTCCTTGCGGACCAAAACAAAGTGACGAGACGCACTCGAGCGCCAACGCCGGTTTTGAAGAAAGGCTGAAATATTTGAAGCTGGTGCAAGGTCACCATCTCTTCGGATTCGATATATAGAGAAGCGCGGAGTAGGATGGGGTACAGGAAGGTGTGCCTGTAATATGAGGGGCGGGGGGCAAGGAGAAATTGCTTTCCTGCTGGTCACAAATCGGTGCGCGAAGGGATTGGGTAATCACGGCCGCGCTATCGTCGTCAGGTTGGGTGGCACGGTGCAGACATACGTTCATCCATGCACAGGTGGGCTCATGTTTGTATGTGTGTAGGATACGCGTATGCGATCTACATGCCGGCGAATTGTTGTCGGCGCCACCACGCAGCCGCCACGCAGGGGTACATACGCGCGATGACAAGCGCCCACGGGATGCCCAGTGACTGGCTGGCTCTGCTGGCCTACATCCTAACGCGTGACGGTCGTTTCTGGAGAGACCTCGGAGCCAAGCGGAGCTACAGCCTTTTTTGTGCTTCGTTCTTTAGCTCTGCAATTCAAGGTGTGGTCGATTTCATCTCCTCTTATTTTCAATTTTCGCGGTTCATTTTGTTCTTTTTATTTTCGCTCTCCCTTTTTCACTGCCGAGGTGACCTCCAGCCACGCAGCCTTGATCGTTTCCTTGACGAAAGTGCGGGGATCGATAGAGGCGGCAGTCGCTCGAAAGACGGGTGTGGGATTTTCTTCCTTCTGAAAATGACTGGCCGTGCTACGCATCCCATTATTATGCGTGAGCAGGCTTTGGCTTCCAGGTATGCAGATGTTCTTTAGTACTTTGTCCTGCTTTTTTCCTGTTACAAAGGGAGTTGTGGGCTTGCTTCGCATCGCGACACTGTTGTGTCCCGAGCAGTGAAAAGGCTTCCTTCCAAGTATTGGCGCACCAGTTAAGAGCAATGCTTGACATACTGCGATAAATTGCGGTTATATAGGGCACTAAATTGATTTATAAAACGTACTCATCGCCCAGTAACTCACAACTAAATATCGTTCACTACCGGTGTCGTTTAGCATCTTCGATTGACCGTCAGAGGAAGACGTCAAAGAGGTATTCACATGCAGTGATTCATCTGTAACGCCGCATCTCTGCATTTCACTCTTTTTCATGTTTTCCTTTGTTTTCGATGGTGTGAACTGGCCCAGGTTAGCGCAGAATTCCCGGGCAGAAACAGGTTGAACTCGGCCATATGCACCACGTTCTTCTTTCCATAGAAGTGCCTGACACAACATCGAACATGCTGTGGCGTGCGATGGTGCAGGAACTGGATCCACCACATTTCTTGTTAGGCATTCCCGGTCATGCAAAGGCAAGCTGAGCGCAGTAGCTGTCGGGACACCGAGGCGCCAGGCGCAATCTGTCCGGCTCGGGCCACTCTTTGTTCGTGTTGAGGCGTTGGTGTAAGCGTTAATGCGCTGAGGAAAACAAACAAAAGCACAACGTATGGTACAAAAAAAGTGAAAAGTAGATATAAGCAATGGACGTAAGTCCTGCTGCAGGCATTGATGCGCGGTTTTGTTACTACAGCCAGAGCCGGAAGTGGACCGCTGGGAACAGGCGGCGGGTGTCGTCCAGCGTCAGCATGTTGCAAGGTTTATTTGCCGAAAGCGAGACATCAGCAGTGCGGCGGAAATGTTGACTTGGCGGAAGCCAGACATCAGCAGTGTGGCGGAAAGATTTACTTGCCGGGAGCCATACTTCAGCAGTGTGGTGAAAGATTTAGTTTTCCGGAATCCAGACTTCAGCAGTTTGGCGGAAAGGTTTAGCTGCCGGTAGTCATGCCGTGAGCAGTGTGCCGGAAAGGTTTATTTGTCAAGAGCAGGCATCAGCAGTGTGTCGGTAAGGTTTACTTGCCGGAAGATGTGCGTCAGGAGACCCCAAGGGTGGTGAAAAGGCGCTGGTACCGAAGCCGGGCATCAGCGGGTGGCAGTGTGGTGGCAAGACCAGGTTACCGGAATCCTGGCGTAACAGACCCAAGGCCTAGGTGCTTGGCGGGTGCTCACTAACTGATCTTGGGGACACCGAGCTCTAAGGGAAACGTGTTGCCGTATGGCAAAGCCTCACAGTCCCACTGCCGTGATTGTCTTGGCATTGAGAACCGACGTTTCAACCAGCACGCTTACCCCAAACCGGATCACCCCATACCTGGCTACACTTCACCCCTGTAGACCAGTATCCCCGCGCCGACGCAGGACACATGAACATAACGTTCATTATATAACGCCATTGTTAACCTTAATTGTAAACGTTACCTGTTTAACTCAATTGGACGAAATGTTATTTATGCATTTAGTCCAGTCTTGCTTATAGCTCACTGTTAAAAGAAATTATGGGGGACACTTAAGCTCCGCCTTCAAGTGTATGACGCTATAGCGTAGCCTACCACGCGACATATAAAGACCTGCTTTAACCAAGCCATATGAGCGTGTCTGCGTAACCTAGGGTTATAACTTGGATGCATCAACAGTGTGGCGGGAAGGCTGATTCTGATGCCACCGTCCCATATACGAGAGAGAGTCTACTTGACAATTCCTGCCAAATGTAACCTCAGACAATCTTTGGTCTAGTCACTTAGAGGCCATGCCAGCTGCCAGCTACCGCCTGCCAGCGCAATGCTCGGGAATTCCCCTTCATATTACCGACAACACAACGACGCCGAGGAAGGATTATATAAGTACCTGCTATAGTGCCTCTGGACCCTTCAAATCCGCCAAATAATAATAATAATAATAATAATAATAATAATAATAATAATAATAATAATAATAATAATAATAATAATAATAATAATAATAATAATAATAATAATAATAATAATAATAATAATAATAATAATAATAATCAAAATTAGCAGCCAAGGAATTGGCGAACTTTCATTGCTTGAAAGAAGTGAATGAGTGAATCTAGACAGATTGTTAGCAAAAAAGCGATCTCCTTGAATAATGGGAAACGACGCGATGGATTTTGAGGTATAGTCTGCGGAATTTCAGTACCACGCACTACGTCTGCTCGAGAGCAATATAACAGCCCAGACTGCAAGACACAGCGGTTTTCACCTACTTTTGGGGTCTACTACCCAAGCACTTTTCTCATTGCCCAACTACAGCACGCCATTGAAACCATTGTTTTTTTCTTTGTGCACAACACGCCAACTTTTCAGAGAGTATATTTTGTTTTTCAAATGCACACCATCGTTCAAATTTTTGGAGCTTTTCATCGGCATTTCAGAAAACAGAAATGCAATTTGGAGCGGCCTTCCGTTACCATTTCACCCCTGTGATTTTTGTGCACTATGTTCGAGCCCCCCAACGTCGCTTGAGCGCTCCAAGTGCTGGTTCTCACCCTGTCTTGATGCCGCGCGTGCGGACTTTGCAAAAAAGGAACCTAAAATAAGAAGCGCAGACCTGTCCGTATAGGTGACGCTCGTGTACATGCTAAGAAGTGTGACATGCGGATACTTGCCTTGGATCAATTCATGAAGTCACTTCGGTATGCATCACGTGGCAACTGCCTGACTTCGGCTCTTGAGGGTAGCATAATCGTAGCTTATCGAAGTATCCTGCGCTTCTAAAAATATATCTTTTGTGCCATCCACCATCAACGTGCAAGTAACCACTGTCGCATGCAACCTTTTCTGATCCAGGCTGAAACGAAACATGCGCATAACAGCTCAGAGCACAACCGCCAACTTGCAGTCCTTTTCCTCTCGATAAACTGCCAACACTGATCTCCAACAGCTCATGTATCCTATCTGCACTGAAACGATGTCTCTGTTCACAGAAAATGAAACGGCGCATTCTAAATTGGGCAACACAGTGATATCATACCCTGACTGCCCCTGCACCAGGTAGCGCACCGGTCCATGATGCTTAGAGCATCCATTATGGAGAAAGAGATGCTCTTTCGCTATAGAGAAATAGCAGGTCCGACCAAAATCAACAAGAGCAAGTAAAAAAAAAATGACGACTTCACTTCCATGGCATCTTTCCAAGGCTTTTTATTCGTCGGTAGATTGAAATGGGCCAGGCAGGGAGACAAGCGAGATTTCTTCTTACTTTTAGGTAGATTACAGGCATGCTCGTAACGTGATATAATCCCAAGAACTGTCTTATTCGGCATGTGCAACAGTGTGCGGAGAAGTAGGCCTCATAGCCGTTTTTTACTTTCAATCATAAAAGCCTGTATCATCCTCAGCTTAGCCATGCCCCATCTATTAAAACGCATTGTCATCCGACAGCAGAGACCCTGATACACCTAGCCTGAATACTCTACTTCACATCACATCACTTTATTACCTTAAAGACTCCCAGTTCGGGGGTATTACATAATAGGTCGGTACATGTATGAAGATGTGTTGAGTTGTGTTTTATGGCACATATGCAACTAAGGTTATCATGCGCCACATGTATGAAGAGTATAAACAAAATAAACATAAGAGATGGGTGCACGTGTGAAGATTATACACAAAATAAACATATTATTGGTTAAATATGGCAGTTATACAATTACAAAATGTGGATGGGCGGCTTCCGCGGCAGGCTTCGAACCCGGGTCCTCCGACTCAGCTGCACTTCCCTATACCACTGAGCCACCGCGGCCAATCTCTCCGGTCCCCCTCTTTCAATTTATGTTCAGCTGAAATGCCAATTTGTGTTTGTTAGTCAGTCCGTCTGGACTGTCTTTATTTTTTAACAATTGACATACAATTTTATTGGCCCATATGTCGCAACTATTTGCATTCCAAGCTCACTGGTACCGCTTCCGCTCGGTCACACTTTGAAAACATTTAGAGAATATTAATGTCCTTAAACTAGAAGCAGACGTCTTGAAGTGCATAGCGCGGGAAATGTGTTGCTCTAATATTGCGTGTAGTGTTCCAGCGGATGTCGTTTCCGTTCGTACTTGGTTGATGCGTGGGTGATGCGTCTCAAGGCACGTGTGCCAGATTTTTCAACGAACAGCCAATCTGTGCCGCCCTTTTGAAACGGCAATAGAGCGACGTAAAGAAACTACTCTCCTTTGACCGAACTTTCCACTGAAATGACTTCGTTTTCATGTGAGCCTCGCTGGCGGCGCCGGATCACTTTCACGTCTCCTGCACATATACGACAATGCTGTTGCCGCGCCGGTGGCTGCCTTTCGAGCTGCTCGTTTCTTCCTCATGGCAGTCTTGGGCGAGCCCTCCGACAAGACGACACCCGTGAACTCACAGGGAGAGCAAATTTGCACACAAAAGCACAAGCGCACACGCAGACGTCGCCTGAACGCCAGTAGAAGAGAACGTACAACGTCTGCAAGAAACCAGTGACCGTGACCACGAGAGGAAGACAATTTCATCATGACGGCGGGCATCGCCGCAGTTGAGCAGACGATGCATGCCGCAGTGTCTTCTGCTTCACCACAGACTTGTGCCCGTCGTCTGCTCTTCGCGTTTTTCTTCGTTCTTTGCCGTCGGCGACGACAGGAGGCGCGACGGATCGTCGATGTTTACCGTAATTGGGCTAACCCACTTTTTGACCACCGGGCTATAAGTGAGCAAAAGCGAGTGGCGGAAAGGGCATTCCGCAGCCGCCCAGCAAGCAACTCCCCGCTTCGACGGCGTGGTTCAGTCAGGGCCAGGCCCGTCTCGGTGTTGCCGCGAACGTTTCGGCAAGGCACCCGCGCGTCAGCACGTAGATTTTTCTTGTTCGATTGTTCCCGCTGTGGTCTCATTAGGCTTATTTTTAGCCGCAGCCTCCGTCCCTTCACTCGTTGTCCACGACGAGAACTGGACTGACCGCCCGGGCATTTTCCCGTAATTTAGTTTTGTTACTCGGGTGCACACTTCGTATGAGCCATTGTGTCCATTTAGATTCCTTATGGGCCTAGGCGTTTGTCAGCGACACAGGGCCGCAATTTCGCAATTACACGTTGCCAAAGCAAACGAAGCGTAGCTCAACACGGCAGGACGTAAAAATGGCCCAGGCGGGCCCACGTTACGCTGGTTTACAGTAGTCAACAGTCTGCAGCTCCCGAACTGGTCTGGTATACCATAGGCTAATTGGAGGTATAGTCCATAGGAGTCCCGCGAACGTCAACGAACTCTGCGTCTACAGGGGAGGTTGATGGAGACAAACGAGTTCAGAGATCCCGGCTACGGCACACACGCGTGCTGACTTAACATTAGGGCTGGGGAGCCGACAAAACCTTTTGATCTGCACCGCCGAGTTTCTATTAAAGGGATCACAGGGCCTCTTCCGAGCCACGCAGCGGTTCAAAATTGATTGTCGAGTACTGGAGCCGGCTGGCAACTGCTATGTGTCGCGTGCCGTTATCGATCCAGTCTGACATGGCATCACAGCGAAGTTGCTCCAGGCGATTTGTTTTTCATTTTTTTTTTAGCAATATTAGTACCGAAATTATCAACAAGAGCAAGACTGTGGCAAATTGCAGATCGTGTAAGAGTCGTGATGCAGATAATCTAGTCGGAAAGCCCCTTAATTCTGGATTCATTGCTGTTTACAAGAATCGTAAGCCATACTCAGTGCAAGAGAGGATACTTTGGTCCACGGGGTCGACATAGTACCCAACATAATCAGACACTTGTAGGATTTGTACCGAGTAATGAAGGGAAGCTTGGCGCGACATGGATGAAGTCAAGACTTGCTATTCGCCGAATTTTGTAAACAGACAATACACTCATGCGCTAAAACATCGAGGCCATCACCTCAGCCGCTCAAACGGGATGACAAGGCTGTGCCATTGTTTCTGGGCGCCGCCAATCGTAGATTACATGGCTTATAGACAGAGGACAAGCCTAAAACTCTTGAAACTTGAGCACTAAAATGGGTAGGATTTTTAGCCGCTCACTTGAATTCGAGAGAGAGAGAGAGAGAGAGAGAGAGAGAGAGAGAGAGAGAGAGAGAGAGAGAGAGAGAGAGAGAGATGAACTTTTTGTTGAGAGCAGGTGAAATATATCCACCTTCAAAAAATGGTAGTCAACGCTCAGCATGATTAACAAGATTTGCACAACTCCGGCTCAACACACCGTCGTAACTCCGGGAAGTTTTTAGATATCAGTGGATTCGTGAAATTACTCTAGAAACGGAATAAATCGTCTGTTCGGCTTTACAATTGATTCACTTTATTGTTGAGTAAACTCGACTAAATTGACTACATACTGAAAAGTTTGCGCGTGGACACACTGACACACAGACAAAGACGCGCGTGTCCAAGCGCAAACTTTTCAGTATGCATGCCAATCAACTAGTCAAACTTTCCGCTCTCCTAAATTGAATACACCGCTACCACAATTCCAATTCCTTGCAGGCAAGCAGACGTAGTGTTTGTTGGATACAAAACGAAGCTCCATTTATCCAAATAAATTTCATGCTTTAGGCGTGCGGTGGATCTTAATTTTTGTCTTCAAACTCTGCGGAGAGGCCTGCTCTGCAAGAACCTTCCGTAAGAACTTGAAACGCTGACCAGTCGATGCGGCGCATACGTGTGGCAGAGATGGATGTGGGAAGGCCAATAGCGATCAGATATGTTGGGATGTGGACGTTTCGGTGCGCTTCTATATCCGCAAACCACGTAATGCTGCTGGTATGGCATCGAGACACATAAGTCAAGTCAAGACAGCTGCTGCAAGTCGCCCCTCGAATATAGGTCGGGTTACCGTCATGAAGACATTAAAGGGCAACTCCGGAGGTTTATTGACATTCGAATATTCTAATAAAAATTTTACTGTAGATTCTCCTCTCCGTCCTGACGCATTCTACAAAATTTGGGCGCCGTACGATAATCCGTTCGCGCGCAACACGACTTTAAAATATGCTGTTTTCATGGCTTAAGTTGAGACGATTTCTGCCGGCAACACTGAGTTTTTGACGTCACAAACAGTATACCGGCGTTACTGTCCACTTCCCACATGATGAAATTGTGAGGTTTATGTTGAACTACCTCAGACATTTTATGCAATGCTTCATGATTTCCATACGTTATTTTCACCATCTAACGCACGTACGAGCGTTTTTTTTTAATACCGAGTGTGACGTCACCATTTGGACAAGTGGGACGTCGTTTCTGGCCGTGAAAACAGTTTCGGTTTCGATTTGCTGTTTTTCCTTTTTAAATATACGTCTAATTGGAATTTTGAAAAACGTTTTTTTTGTGTTGGAGTCAGGACGGGCCGAGGAATGTAATTCAACCAAAAAAAAAAAAAAACAAAATTATGGAAAAACCACCGGAGTTGACCTTTAAGTTCATGGTCACAAGACGAAGTACACAAGCTTTCTTCTCTTAAGGTCGTTTCGAACGCCTCCCCACATGATGCGGTGAGCGCTAAAGTCTCCGATGATGATCCAAGGGCCAGCTGTAATCGCCGTCAAGTCGTCCAATTGTGTGACGTCAAAACGACTTGATGGCCACACGCACCCACAAGCGTAAAGTATGACTGCGCCTCTTCATTGTTAGGCAAACGTACTGGTTATCGGCACTATCGCTATTTGGAGTTACCGGATGGAGCACATAGGTGAGTTCACGTCCAATGTAGATGATCACTTTGTTTCAAAATAACGGCTTAAGGGGCTAGTTGGTGCTGCATAGTATTCAGAAATGTGGCGCAACAAACACAAACGTAAGAGAAGAGACACAATCACTTTGTTGTTTCCCTGGTGCATGGGGGATGTAAATGCTTCGTAGCCTGACAGTCGCAAAATCTTTGGTACATTCGGTTCACATACGAGATATGACACAAAAGAAACGAGACTAAGTGTGTAGCTTCAAAAAAACAGTGGAATTGTTATGATTGAGTGGATTCCCGTGGTCAAAATGTTAATCAACACTACTACGTTGAAGTACTACAAAGACTTTGTGAAAAATATTTAAGAAAAAGGTCACAGTTGTGTAGTGATGGATGCCTGTTTCACGCAGGACAATGCACCCGCTCACACGGCGCTATTTGTCAAGCAGTTTCTGGCCACCAAAAAACATTACTGTTATGGAGCATCCTCCTTATTCACCTGATTTGGCTCCATGCGACTTTTTTTTTATTCCCTAAAGTTAAATCTTGCTTAAAGGGGTCCCACATTATCTCAGTTAAATAGGTTCAGGCAAAAACGGAGATTGTCTTGAAGGGCCTTCCAAAAACCTCGTTCCAGAACTGTTACCAGCAGTGGCAGCGCCGAATGCAGAAGTGTGTGAATGCTGAAGGCGACTACTTTGAAGGTGATAATGTCACAGAGAACTGATTCTGTAAGTGTAATATTTTATTGCATTAGTTTCGTTTTTTTTTTTTGGTCACACCTCGTGTAACAAGGATTTGGATATGATTTACATGAACATATTTCCGAATATCTACAATTTGGACTGGACCCCACGGGCATTCCATTAAAAAATAAAGGCATCCTTGAGTGTTTTTTTTTTAAATTTTAATGCTGGGCGAGCCATTGTGTCTGCTACTGTAGAGCCGCAAGAACTAGTGCTAGCGCGTCCAGTACCTGAAGAGCATTTGAGCTGCTGACGTGCGCAGATTAGATTGCACAGCGTGGATTGCATTCATCATCGATGTGATAATGGCAATAACCTGTAGGTCTTAGCCATGGCCCAGATCCCGACAATTATCTGGTTCGGAAGTAGGTGCAGGACACTGGGTTAGCTGGAAGATTCCTGGCCCAGTGGACATGGAACGTTTTAGTAGCTGTGGCCAGTTACCGTCTGAGGCAGCAGTTTCGGATTCACCGCCTGTCGAGGTCCTTGAATTTGGTACAGCAGGTGTAGGAGTACGACAAGATGCAAGAGTGCTCGAGGCCACGCTGTAATATTCCTGCTAAACATATATATGTCGATATTTTTGTTCATTTCACGATTCTGCGATTGATATATAGGATGTGTTGTTCTTGTCTTTTTTGTCGTAATATATGTGTTTATATATACGTGTGGTTTACGCGCACATTTTGTTTTCTATTTGCATTTTTATATGTCTAATGTACGTGGGATTGATGTTCACGTTTTCTTATCGCTTGTATGCTATTGCATACAAAAGTGCCAGGGCCCCGTCAACATGTTTACCACAGCTTTTAGTCCTGGCCCTTCCTTTTCATATGGGAGATAAATAAACCTGGCTTCCCTTCACTTCACTTTACTTCATTTGACACTGTCAATCATACGATCTTAATACAAAAGCTAGAGTCGTATGGTTTCAGAGGTTCCACTCTTGATTTCTTTACAAGTTCAGTTCAGTTCAGTCGTTCAGTCGTGTCCGACTCTTCGTGACCCTATGGACCATATCACGCCACGCTTTCCGGTCTCTCACTATCTTCCTAACATCACATAACTTCATCTGCAGCGCCTCGGGAATGCCATCTAACCATCGCGTCCGCTGTTACCTTACCACAAAAAGCAATTTGTTCACCTCAAACGTTTGAAATCAGCTCACAACTTTATTTGTTCTGGAGTTCCCCAGGGCTCATTTTTATAAGCCCTGTGCTATTTTTCCTTTACTTTTCTACTTCTCGAAGATTGACGGGCACGTTATGTGATCACTTATATGTGAGCGCTTCAGTGTTAATCACCCTAGCTGATCATGTGTAATCGAACTTTGTGTATAGACCCTATTCACTATCAGGTTTAGCAAGGGGCAGTTGTGGCAACCCTGTACTGTGGAGATGCCATTACGTTCAGAGGTTCGAAGCTAAAAACACAGAAAGAAATGTTTTCGACGCGTTTCGGCGCCACTCTACCGGCGTCTTCCCTACTTCACGCCGTTCATTTGTCGGACACTTGAGACGCCGTTTGCAACGCCGCTCAACCAGAGCTCGGATTGCATGATTCATGATTCGTGTCATGATTCGCCGTAGCCTTTTTCTCTTTCTTTCCCCCTCTCCGATGTTGCGTAGTGCGTGCCACGGTTGCCAGTAAAGCTAGCCCCGCTGGGGTGGTGCAGTGGTAAGACGCCCGACTACTGTGCCGGAGTACCCGGGTTCGAACCCGACCTCGGCGGCTGCGTTTCGATGGAGACGAAACGAAGAGGCGTCCGTGTGCTGTGCGATGTCAGCGCACGTTAAAGATCCCCAGGTGGTCGAAATTACTCCGTAACCCTCCACTACGGCTCCTCTTTCTCTCTTTCCACTACTCCCACCTTCCCTTACGGCGCGGTTGCGGTGTCCATAGAAAACAAGTCAGACAGTTACCGCACCTTTCCCTTCCTATAAAAAAAATATAGTAAAGCTACAATGACGTCACGTGAATAAGCTCTATATTCTGTTGCTCAAACGAAAACGGGTAAAATGGCCCTCTGCTAGCTTCGGCTATTGGCCCAGCAAATACTTTCAAATGTTTCTGTATTAATTCTTAAAAGTAAATTAAAAAACAAACGATGCTTACTAACACTAATGAACATAACTGGAAAAAACACGGTGAGAAAACCGTCATAGCTAGGCGGTGCAACCTATCCAGAAAACATTTGTGAACCCTGTTAAAAGCTGGGCAAAAGCAACTGTGGCGCATCATATATCCACAGTTGATTTTGCGCCACTGAACCGCGTATAACTATTTTAAAAGGTGAAAATTTTTTAGTCTCTCGCTTGAAATCTAATTTAGCGGAAGAGGTTTAAGAAATCTAGATTCTCAAAGTCAATGAAAAACTTCTGGAGATCGCAATTAAATCCACTGTAGAAGGTCACAAAAAGGTGCCCCATAATATCGCTCACAACCGTGCTGGGCCAGTAAACAGACGAAAGAAAACAAGTCTAGTCACATTCCAGACGGCTGTGACAGAAACCCGGTGTCCCCCATTGGCGACCGCATGCCTCCCATTCTCGGTATCACGGCCACCTTAAATTTTACTGTATTGATTCCTGCAGCAAGAAACTCTCCCAGGCTAAGGCAGACGAGCCAGACTGGCGTTTTAATCCCGTCCATCGGTCAGAAATGACCATTATTGTCGGCTCCTTTTCGCGACGACGTGCGGCCATTATTACCGGCTATCGGCTCGCAGACGACAGGCAGGCGCCGGCGGCCGTCAAGCCGGATGGCTCGCCCCCGTCGACGTGCCCAGGTCTTTCGACCGGGTCGACCTTTAATGACGCTTCTTTCTCCATGGCCGCCTTTAACTGCCTTCTTGAATACCACCGTGGCCAGCTGTCTGTGATGTTCTTTAGGAATTGGCGGCAGTAACTCTTCCCCCGCCTCCCTTCCTCCTCCACTCTTGACGAGTGACTGACAGCTCTGTTCCGTGGAAAGATAACTTTATTTTCCTTCGTGTAGCTCAAGGCAGCTTGAGACTCAGCCGATATAAGTAGTTGAACTACGTGGCAGGATTTGACTACCACGAAGGGATCCGTGTGGAACGCAGGAGATGGACGCAATTGTAGTGCAGAGGAGAACGGCGACGATGGAGCCTCTGTACAGAAGTGGAGTGCTACTTGCAGAATTGATTTACAATGTGCCCACATATCGGCACCTCGATGAAACACTAAAATTACGTCTTTATATCTTTTTTTATGCGAGGGGAATCTATAAAACGAAGCTTACGTTCTGTGGCACCAAAACGGGCTACACTTATCTACACTCTTAAATCTGGTTCCACATACATTCTGCTTATAAGTGGAACTTAAGTTTCACTTATAATCTAATAAGTGAAACTTAAGTTCCACTTTTTAAGAGGAACTTTTCTGAAGGTTCCACTTATAACTGGAACCTATATGAAACGAGATTGAAAGTGTACCTTTATGGAACGTGGCTTGAACCACCTCTCACTAGCTGTGGCTGCTTCGCTCCCAGTGAACATAATACGGCAAGAGAAGGAAGCAGATTCGAATGTCACAGAGACAAGCACGGCTGGCTTCAATGAGGAACTCGCTTATAATTGCACACGGCCATGTTTGCATAACTTGGTTTGGCGATATCAGCTATGAGGGAGGGCCTAACGGAGGGCTGCGGAAATTTCGACCACCTGAGGTTCTTCAACGTGCTATACCATCGTATAGTAAACGGGAACCTTGCGTTTCGTCTCCTTGTAAACACGACCACCGCGGCTTGAATCGAACTCGCGTTCTCGCGATCAAAATATAAGCGCTCTATTTCCTCTGAGCCACCGCGCCGGACCGTTCGTATAACACACCGTTTGAGTTACGCAACGCAACCAAACAAAAAAGACGTACAAATCCGGCGTATAGCAATGATTAATTACCACGCTAAGCTTTCATTTACTTCCATACTCTTTATTTGCAAAGCACCATGGTTTTATTGAAAGAGAAGCACAGTAGCATTAACATTATGTTCCTTTCTCGAGAAGGCGAAAGCGACTTTTTGAGCCGACGGACTGCGCTGACAATGGCGTAAGCAGTCGAGAAAGTTTCGTGCCCATTTGCCGTTCTAGTGAAAAGAAATGAACTGAGCTTATCTGACGAAGCAGTCAGTGTGCAGTTGAATTGAGGAAGCGAACTCCGGTCCACCATAAATAACCTGAATATCTTGTAATAGCCTGCATCTGGGATAGCGTTGACCGGCAAGGACACACACGCACTGCTGCATACATTACAGCTATTCAACAGTCATCGCTGCCACTGCCACAAATACTACTCTCATTCTTGCTTGATTTCTCGACCCCCGATTGATGCCATAGATGGCGAGACGGTTCTTGTAATAATCTCCGGGCGTCGTGGCCCTTCCTCGACATGAAAAACGTTCCCACGGTTAACTTGGCGCCTCGCACTAGTAACTTGACGGTGGAGGTCGTTAGAGACCTAGAGAATAAATCGGTGTTTTTCGCACGCCTTGCCTCGGCCAGTCAAATGTGATAGACCAAAAGGAGTTAGATTGCTAGCATATACGCCGCGTTGGGCCCCTAAGACTTCGTGGGGGGCGGAATGAAAGGGAGTGGGTGTAAGCTTATCTGACGGGGATGTACCATCAACACTGCTATGCGCCTACGGCAAGAGAAAACGATAGAGAGGGAAAGAGAAGATAGCGTTAATGCACCATGCATGTCATGACAGCGCCGTGAAGCGCTATTACTGATAGACTCGAGTGAAGAAAACGCAACATCCCTCCCGCACCCTCTCTTCCTCGAAAGACGGTAATGATCCTAACAAGCAGCGCACGAGCGTCTAGGTAGATGATTGCTGCCTCAAGAGGAGCGCGGGGATGGCTCGATAATTGGGTCAGGCCGGCGTGTTTTGAGTTTTACACGCGACGGCCCTCCACAGAGATGCATTCTGAACGCGCCACGCTCTTGTAAGCCAGAGCAGCGCCCTGTGAACATCTTGAAGCCGGGAGCGCTCGCTTGAATCTCTTTTTATGGTAGCGCTACAGTAAAGTGCCAAGTCTGAAAGGTTATACGATAACAGCTAGACTTTTCACCGTCCTCATTGCTGAAGGGAGCGAAACTGATGGTTGCGCGCAGGGCTATACTCCCCTTCCTTCGCCATTCTGTAATGACTTCGAGCCTACACCAATGCCAAGGCCAGGCCAGGATGGATCACGTGTCCATGCGTGTGGACTCGTGTGTTCTGTGAAAACACAAAACACAGAAGTCCGTTTAGTTAAGCGCACAGAACTTGCTGGATTGCATGCTTGAAATGGGTCTCCAGGCAGCAAAAAGCATCGGCCCAATATTGGTGCTATGCTAGCGATGCACTGGTCCTATGTTGGGTCGGACAGTGCCAACAGTGTGCCACTATTGTCCCAGTAGATTGTGCTGTCTGGGGACATATGCCTTCTTCGGCCAACCTTATAAACGTTCTTACTAGACGTCTCAAAACCGCCATAGTTATTTCTTGTACTGCATAAGTAGCGATGAGCTCACAATTTAAAAAAAAAAAAATGACAAGGGTTGCGCTCGAAAAGCACTGGCCTCACAACCCACCACAAACGGGCCAAAATGAGTTAATGCAGAGTAGGACATAACCCCGGGTCGACGCTTGGCCAGCGTCACGACGCTTTAAACTGTCGTTTGGCGGCAGCTTAACAAAGTTTTACATACATACATACATACATACATACATACATACATACATACATACATACATACATACATACATACATACATACATACATACATACATACATACATACATGCATGCATGCATGCATGCATGCATGCATACATACATACATACATACATACATACATACATACATGCATGCATGCATGCATACATACATACATACATACATACATACATACATACATACATACATACATACATACATACATACATACATACATACATACATACATACATACATACATACATACATACATACATACATACATACATACATACATACATACATACATACATACATACATACATACATACATACATACATACATACATACATACATACATACATACATACATACATACATACATGGGTTCAACGCTGCTCAAACAAATATTGAGCGAAAGCATTAGCTGCGGGTGACCGAGCGTTCTTCTCCTTTTCTTCTTCCTCAGCCCACATATAAAGCCCCGCTTTAGCCAAGCCGTATGAACGTGCCTTAGTGGCCTATAGGGGTAACGTGAATGCCAGGGTCCTAGCAGGCGGATTCTGACATAACCGTCCCATGTGAAACGAGAGACCCAAGTTGCCACCTCCTGTCAGCCCATCTCTCGCTTTTGTGTCACGTGGGGTGTGACGTCACGCATTGCGCCGCGGCTGCGACCGCGCTACGCCGACTGCTTGAGTTGGTAGCCCAGCTCTCACTCTAGTACCACGTGGAGTGTGACGTCAGAGCGTCACGTGGATAAGACGTGGCTACCGGTCGCGCTACGCTGAAGACTCGAATCCTAGAGTAGTATTGCTTTCGCAATAAAAAAAAAAGTGTTGCATGTAGAGAGCACGCGCTTTACATGAAAGAATTAATATTCACAATGAAGATGGCATGCATTAATTAAAGCCCAGATTCACAACGCACACTAGCAAAATGATCATCGGGGAACGCTCCTAGATTAGGGAATAGCGCTTTCACGCCACAAACGCAAAAAGACCAAAGACGAAAACAGCTGCAATTTTGAGCATCAAACAGATTGAATACAAGCAGACACTGAATATATATGTGGGTCATGAATGTGTCAGAAAATCCAAATGAACATAGCAAACCAGACAATGGGAAAGACCTGGCCGACTGGTATAGCGTCTACAGTCTAATAAGCTCCGTGTGAATGAATAAATAGAATAGAATAGAATAGAATAGAATAGAATAGAATAGAATAGAATAGAATAGAATAGAATAGAATAGAATAATGCATAAATACACCCGCCCTTCTAATACTACAGTAGACCGGACTAGTTCAGCCTTCCGTGCACAATTTTGTGAGGCCTGCGACGTATACTGGAACTTCTACTTGGTCGGATGACTGGCGTACGCATTTCTTTCGAGAATAAATGTTCTTGTTCACAGTATGCGTAAAACTTTAAATCAGATCCACAGCAAACCTCCAGCACTTTCAATTTGGATCAAAATAAGCGTGTGCGTTCACAGTGAATATTCCTGCTTCAATGCATTCGAGGGTGTGAGTGCGACGCGCATGCAATTGTCCAGATTTTGTTGCGAAAGTAACACTATCGCCAGCCAGCTCGTCTCTATCGCGTGTGCTCGTATATGCCATAGCCGCAAATGGCAAGAGCTGCCAACTTGGGTCGCTCGTTTCACATGGGACGGGTATGTGAGAGTCAGCCTACATGCCAGGACCCTGACATTCACGTTACCCCTATAGGCCACTAAGGCACGTTCATACGGCTTGGTTAAAGCGGGGATTTATATGTGGCTAGTAGCCTATGCTATCGTGCCATACCCTTAAAGGGCAACTCCGGGGTTTTTTTGACATTCGAATATTCTAATAAAAATTTTACTGTAGATTCTCCTCTCCGTCCTGACGCATTCTACAAAATTTGGGCGCCGTACGATAATCCGTTCGCGCGTAACACGACTTTAAAATATGCTGTTTTCATGGCTTAAGTTGAGACTATTTCTGCTGGCAACACTGAGTTTCTGACGTCACAAACAGTATACCGGCGTTACTGTCCACTTCCCGCATGATTATGAAATTGTGAGGCTTATACTGAACTACCTCAGACATTTTATGCAATGCTTCATAATTTCCATACTTTATTTTCACCATCTAACGCACGTACGAGCGTTTCTCTAATACTGAGTGTGACGTCACCATTTCGTCACCTAGGATGTCGTTTCTGGCCGTGAAAGCAGTTTCGGTTTCGATTTGCTGTTTTTTCTTTTTAAAAATACTTCTAATTTTAATTTCGAAAAACGGTTTTTTGTGTTTGAGTCAGGACGTGCCGAGGAATGTAATTCAACCAAAAACACAGAATGATGAAAAACCCACCGGAGTTCACCCTTAAAGGCGGAGCTTAAGCGTCCCCCATATTTAGATGCAATAAATGCCTTTACCACCACCACCTAAAACGCCGGCCCACTTCCGGTTTCGGTTCTCAGCTTCCTGTCACGTGTCTCAGTGCGGAAATGCGAAAGCCTGAGCGCTGCGGCGCACGGTATACATAGCGCGCCCCTTGTCGAACACAACTAGCATTCCGTTGAACGCATCAAAGTTCATCGGCGTGCTACAGTTGGTTTACAGAATCTGTCACTCGCGGAATTGCGCTGACACATTTCGCAGACAGCACAGCAACGATTAGGCTTACGCATTTTTCCCATGCAGATTCTGCACTGATCTCGAAAAATGTTTCAGTGTTACAGGCAAGCCTCTTCGTAATTTTCACCAGACTGGTTCTACACGTTAACTTCTCTCTTCTACCAACCGCTTGTGTGGTGAAGCGAAGCATGTTTTTACAGTCAGTTATAGTCGCATAATTTGAGCGGCATAAAATGCTGGCATGAGAAATGACTAACTGGCTGCGTTTGATCTAAATCTTCATATCCGTAAACACGCTTTGGGTTTGATCTAAATTTTCATATCCGTAAACACGCTTTGACGCCGAGAATTCCGAATCTATACGTTTTGACACCCAGTGTTCAGGTCTAGCCCCGTCGTCACTGAACAACACGACATCCTGTGCAGCACGCAGCCTGTCCAACTTTTTTTTTAGAAAAAGGAATGTGACTCCTGGTACAGCAGAGTAAAGTAGACATCTTTTATGTAGGAAAACGTGCGCAAAAGCGCAAAAATAATTTACACAGGCTAATATCTAATCGCAAATCAATTGGCAGTCTGCGTTCGATGACCACCAGGTGCATATTTTATGAGCGTGGTAAGCGTGAGGACAGCAGACAACATAGGAACACGAAGTGGGAAGTTTTACAGCTTCCTTTTCAGGTTCTAAAAAAGCGAAGATGTAAACGGAAGAAAGCGGCAGAGGAAGGATCTGCGTCTTCCTCTCTATAAGTTCCTCGCCATCTCCTATCTGTCTTCCATTACGTCGGTCCAGTGATGCGCTTTGACCTATGGCTATGCTGAGCGACAGACTGCTACAGCATACAACAACCTCAACTGTTCGCCACTCGATCGCACTGAAATTTTAGCCACGTGGCTTAGTTTCCCAGGGCAACCAATAATTACAAAGACGCTCAAGAAGCCGGAGACACAACTGTAAGCCCGTACAACATTGGATGAATGGTTACAAGGTAAGTTGATTAGCTGAGATAAAAGAAGTCGTTCCCAGTGAACTGTTCCGAAAAAAAAAAAAAAACAAAAACGACTGGAGTCGTATAACGTTTTCCGATGCTGTTTTTATTTTATCAGTAATGCATTCAGGGTCTGCTTACAGGAGGAAACGACAAATTGCATTCTGCGGGCTTTTCCTCGAGGAGACACGTAAAATGGAACGCACAAGAACTCAGATATCTTTACTCGTTTTGTTTTCTTATCTTCTCGTGGCGGCATTAGGAGGAGTCAAAACCAGGGATGCCATTTGGTAAAGCGCGAGTAATTGACACCTATCGTGCACGACTGGATCCACCCTGATCCGGAGGTTTCTTGCAGAGGTCGCTAGGCAGCGAGGAATGATCCACAATTGCGAACGTGCGTGCGTGTGTGTGCGTGTGTGTGTGCACGTGCGTGCGTGCGTGTGTGTGTGTGTGTATGTGTGTGTGAGAGAGAGAGAGAGAGAGAGAAAACTTTATTGTCCACTGGTGTGGGCCGCGAGCCCGGGCCAGGCACGGCCTCGTGTTTTGCCTAATACATAAAGTTGTGATTTGCGAAAAACCTGCAGCGTCTAAGAACCGCTATCAGCATTAAGTGTTAGATACAAATGTAAGTGCACTAGGGATGACGTTTCCAGCGTCCCTGTCCTCCGCTCCTCCTCATTCTATACATCCTCGCGCTTTGTTTCAATGTGCGTTTGATGTGTGTCATTTCAATGTGCGACAGGTCGCCAAGTAGTCTATACATCTATGATTTTCGAATTCAAATGTCTGGTTTCCATTAATGAATGTACAGGTGGTTATCAGCAAGCCTACGGCATTACAAATGTATTGTCAAAGGAACAAGCTTCCGTTATGAATGCACGCATATTGTGTTTGCGTGATACCTTCGGTTGATATCTTGCAAAACGATCAAGGCAATACTACTGATTTTGTCTTTCTGGTTAGGAATTTCGGATTGCAGTCACCATGTGCAGGAAACTCTTCCCGTGCACTCGAAATGCTGCCATTGAGGTTCGTCCCAGTAATGGATGGAAGTGTTTCTGGTTTTCTTTTGTACAGAAGGCGTGACGCACTGGCGATATGCACACCTTCGAAGCGCTATCAAAACAGTTTGTGTCAGTTAAGAAAGCGTCTTTTTTGCGTTCATGGGCCAGGCAAATCAGAAGCGCATCCGGTGCGTTGTGCTTCGCTGCCCTCTTTTGAGGAATTACAGAAGAATGGCGTCAAGTATTTCATTATAGAACCCCGCAAAATCAGGCTTTTAGACCTTCAAGCGGTTTTACTTTCTTTTTCAAGAAGATGCCACTCTTGTGGTCATCTTCTCAACCCAGCGTCGTAAGCATTGCGCTCCAAGCTAACATTGGTCACCTTTTGCTTCATTCATCGCTTCACATTCAGTTCACTGGGCCAAGGCCGAAGAAACACCGGGATATAGCTGTCATTGTCTTATCATAATGAATAGCCTTCTGCGCCATCCGACCAAAGCACACGCGAGCGAACCTTCGCTCGCTTTCTTGCATTGCAGTTTCCTGAATCGTTATTTCCCAGTTCCTCATGGTGAGCAGGACAACCTTCAGTGAATTCTCGCCGTTTTCACCGCATCTTCACAGGAAAGCTCGTCAGAATCTTTCGTGCGTGAGCGGACCGCGCGCTCCCGCACACTGTAAAGAGCAGCCGAGACTAATCCACTTGCCCGCAAGCGGCTCACGATGCGCACAACTGCGCACTAATAACTTCATTAGGAGCACACCGGATTACAACGCCAATTGTTTCTCGCAAAGAAGCAGCACTCTAGATATGAGTAGCACGCAACCTATAGCAACAGCAGAAGTGTGAAAACTGCAGCCATCCGCGGCCACTTTCTATTTTTCTTTCTCTCTTTCTCTCTCTCTATTTCGAGTCTCCGTGCTTCTAGGCCTGACGCGTAAAATGAAGCAAACATGGCGTAAAGTGAAACCACGTAGCATGCTCTCTCCTATCCGAGCGGCAAATAGAAAAGAAAAACAAACTAGAAGGCGTCTGCTACACACTTCGTTTGCGAAGCCAGCTGAAAAAGCTCGCGCAGACGAAAGGAAATAGAGAAAGAAAATTTCCTTAAGGAGGCGTTTCGTCTGCTCTTCGAGAAAGCAGTCGTCTGCAACGGATGGCGACGCTGCTACGAGGTGCGGCGCCGCCTTATGCCGGGTAATTGCTTTTGAAAAATGGACTCCCTGAACGGACAAGACAGCGCGCGAGCGCTCATTGTTGCCCAAGCGGTCGGTGGAAGGCGAAGCCGCCGTTATCGCAGTTAGCATGCTTGGACAAGTCGACTAATTGAGATTGCCAATAGAGATAGAGAAAAGGTCGCTTTCTTACCGGCACGCACGTGTCGGCGCCGGTCTGTTCTCTACTAACTGTCCTGCGTGCGCTTTTCTTCCTTATCTCTGCCAGTCTCTGCTTTCAGCTCGGTCGAATCGGTGCCCAGAGTCGCGGCGCCTGGCGGTCGGATTGGTAACTAGGTTGTGAGGTGCGGCATTTCATCGTTTTTGTGCGTTTATACTCCACTCCTCTTTTCGTGTATCGCACCAGGCGTTCTTGAAGCAACACCCCGAGGTGGAGCAAGAGAAAACGGCCGGCCAACGGCCTATAAAAGGACACCCTAACAAGCAACATATACAGGCCCGTGCGCTACCGTGAGCGAGTCCCGTCTAAATTACATTACAATTGCTCCTTCTCCGTCATGAAACGCTCTGTATGACAGATTAACGCTTGCAACACCTGCACGCGTTCCTTTGTCTCTTTTCCCAAGGGAGGGTCATTCGTCTCACGCGACCAGGACGCTTCCTTGAGAACTGTACCATGTCTCAGTAACATTCTCGTATTCTTGCTTCGTTCTCTTTCAGTCTTTCCCTCTCAGAACGAACCACCTCCCACAGTAAAAGCAATTATCAGCGAGCTTACTCGGGTAATTTTCTACCTTCATAGCTTGAATTCCATCTCCTCCTTAACAGCTCGCCTCCGTGCGTCTTATCCTCACATTTTCTATTTTTGTTTTTTTTTTTCTTCTACCGCGACCTCGCGAGGAATGCCCTTGGATGCTCCCAGCAAGCTCCACCGTGACAAATGAAGGTCACCTTCCAGAATTATGGTTTGGAGTCAACGCCCGCTACTGCGTGTAAACACAGGAAATACCATCATCACCGTAATCAACCATACGTGCCGCAACCGAAAATGCACCGAAGGTCACGGCTGACCGGCGCGCAGAAGACGCCCTGTACATTGGTGCTTCGACTAACTATCTCAGCGCAGTGTCTTATATATGTCTTTTTTTTTTTGCGTTTTCTGCTTCCGTTCCCAGCATTCAGTTCTCTGTTTACCAGGAGCGATGCGTGTTTGGTTGTCGAACGGAGCAGACCTGTTATTTGCCGACGAAGCGTGATTTCCAGCAACCTGCGGAAGCGATCCGCGCAGGATGCCTTTGGGGAATTGGAAATACCGTCGAAATCAGGCAGCCAAAAACGCTGCCCTCTCGAAAAACAAGAAGGCAGAGAGAATAAAAGAAATAGCACGTCACGAGGGAGGGAAAAAGAAATAGATAGAGCAAAATGAAGCGCAAGTCTTCCACGGGATAATAAGCGAGCAGACGACACCTCCCGCAGAAGGCGCGCCATGTTTGCCCCGCGTAAGTTGTCGTCTGCTTCTACTCTGCAATAACTCTCGTCTGGTGGGCAATCTTCTCCCTAGTTTTTGTCTGTTTTGTTGTCGGCCTTCTAACGCAAGGAAACAAAACTAGGGGGCGAGGACGTTAGGAGTGGCGCATGCGCGTGCGAGAGATGGTGAACGTCGGAATGGCACACGAAGCCGTGCTCTTTTCCGATTGCCTCTGAGAGTAGGCCAGTATGAAGGGCAGGTAGTTACGAAAAATCTAAAAGTAAAGACAGACGCAGCTGCAGCCTGGTTCTTCTTCGGCGAGCAGGAATGTCTTTCTTTTTGTTGTGACGTAATTTCCAGGGTGGTGAAGCATCCGGTCGCGATTGTTGAGGTTCAAGATTTTGCATACACGCTCTGGACCTGAACCACTGGACGCGAGCAAGGCCTAAATTATGCTGTCAGCTAAGGCCGACCTCGGAATGGTTTGCTTCTGTCTTTTCTTTGTGGTGAGAGCAATCAAAACACGACGGCGCTACGTAGCAGTAAATAAAGATCGAATCTCCTTGTGACGGCGAGGTGTTGCTACATCTAACAACAATTCAAAGAGTCCGCGATCAAATGCAGGTTAGGACAGAAGCGTCTCAGTTATTTGGGACATTGCAGAATGGTTTCAGACAACGTGGTAGGGCAGTAAAAAACTTTCTTGCTGTGATCAAAAGCATTGAAATTGATTAACGAACAACGACCACTATGTGTAGCAATGTTATACACCTCGGGCGGTACGAGAATGTAAGATACTGATTCTGACGGGAAGCTGAGGAGAAAAATAGGTGTAGCGAGTGAAATGAGGGCTATAAAAAAGAGCTAAAAGCAGAACCATGCGGAAATACCTTTCGTAGATGACGGGGGACGAAGCAAATTTAAAAAGAAGGAAACCTTTAAAATAATGTAGACTGTGTTCTGATTTGTCTGTCAAACGTAATGAATATTTAAAATGGACTAGAAGGGATACCACTTCGCTCAGCTGTTTTAAATTATTGGAAAGCCTGGATGCAAACAGCCAACTTGGGTTGGAATTCATCAGTGATATACCCCTCTTCCGGCAAAAGGACCATGGTGTTCTCATTATTAAGCACATATATGCGTGAACATGAGACTGCGCTTATTGGGTTAAAATATAGCGCACACAGCTCTAGCGGCATTGTATTAAGACCAGGAACTCAATGTGACAGGGAGGAATAAGAAGGCTCTGCCTGCAAGGTTGCTGCGTGCAACCTTTTGCCCTAAATTCTTCTTCTTCTTCTTCTTCTTCTTCTTCTTCTTCTTCTTCTTCTTCTTCTTCTTCTTCTTCTTCTTCTTCTTCTTCTTCTTCTTCTTCTTCTTCTTCTTCTTCTTCTTCTTCTTCTTCTTCTTCTTCTTCTTCTTCTTCTTCTTCTTCTTCTTCTTCTTCTTCTTCTTCTTCTTCTTCTTCTTCTTCTTCTTCTTCTTCTTCTTCTTCTTCTTCTTCTTCTTCTTCTTCTTCTTCTTCTTCTTCTTCTTCTTCTTCTTCTTCTTCTTCTTCTTCTTCTTCTTCTTCTTCTTCTTCTTCTTCTTCTTCCACGAAAATGCGCACACGCGCGATGGGCAGGAGGAAATAAGAAATAAGGCGAAAATAAAGGGTCCTTTGAACGGTTCAGAAATACAAAGTGAATCATGATGTGTGGAAATGGGTGATGGAGCATAGTGTGGTGCTTGTAAAAGCTGTTGCATGCCTGCAGCTAGCACTTGGTAATGGCGCACATGGCATTAGCATTAGCAGACTAATGGTGCAATCAAATCTTATATAGCTGCTTATGGTTTGAAACACAACAGCGAGTCATGTGTAGGGCTGGTTGGTACTTAAACCTAAAGATGCAGTGCACGAGGAACACAAAGGAGAAAACCGAAACGAGGGCCGACCAAAAGTCACTCAGCTTTTCCGTTAGTTTCAGTTGTTAGTCGGCGCTTGTGTCCATTTCTTCCACTGTGTTGCGTCCAAGTTCCACGCGCTGTTTCTTTATATTTAAGTCACAGTGGAAAAGAAACAAAATTAACAATGAAATTCGGTTCAAATGGCGGCAACCGTGCACTGAAGCGGCTCGAATTCAATGGTTCTCAAATAAATAAAGCTGTCAAAGACGAATGTATACTGAGCGCTAATATACAGAAGCAAATACAAACAGAAAGTACTGGTTACAAGTTGAACTGATTGTCAAAAAAAAAAAAAAAAAAGAAAATGGGTATTTTGATGCTAGGACTATATACTGTATATGGCGAGGAATGTATTAAATGCCTAGCAGCTGTTCTTCCACGATTCCAATGAAAGCGTTTTGGTTACCGAGGACTGAAATGAGTGTTGGGTACAAATCAGGTAGACGATATAAGACATGACAGCACCAGCTCTCCTAAGCTTATTTCGCGCTGTTTTTCGCCGTTTTAAGTGTGGAGAAATGTGCATTCAGCTGGGAAAGCACCCGCACTAAGTTTTGTGCAGTCTATATATAGGTGGGCTGTTGTACAATGTTTTTAAGCGCCTGAGGTGACACTCTTCTGATTTATCGAGTCCTTTAGCAGGTGCTGGGAATGCTTGTCTCGCTAAGCGGACGTGTTGCAGTATATCGCGATATGTAGTGAGGGGCTGGAGGTGACTACGTGATAAGAGGGATGAGGGATCCCGGGCGAGGAATGTGAAAACGTCGCCGGCGGGCGTCGATCAGTTTGCATTGGCGGCGGTGGTGCAGCCAGAGCACACTGCGTAGCAGCTCGCCAACGTCTTATTGACACACAACACGCTTCTCAACCCGATTGCCCGGATCAGTGACATGTGATTCGGGAGGTGGAAATCTTGAGACCGAACTCAAAAATGCCATCTCCCAACCCAACCTGCGGCGATCACGACGTGATAGAATCTAACGGCACCCCTCTTCCGGAAAGGCACTTCACTGCTTTCCTTGCCGTTTGTCATCCCCATAGTTGGCAATACGAAAGAACTGTGAGTTGAGCTAGTTGGTGCATCATTTTTAAAAAATGCACAGCGCAACAAACATAGGACAAGCGAGTAGACGGGAACTGCGCTATCAACTGCATGATTTATTGAAAGAACACGAATATATGTGAAATGTTGTTTTATCTGTGAACATGCGCACTTGGTTGTCAGAGCATTTTTGTATATATTCGTGTTCTTTCAATAAATCATGCAGTTGATAGTCAGCGCTGTTCCCGTCTACTAGCTTGTCCTATGTTTGTTGCGCTGTGTATTTTTTAAAAATTGGCAATACGAATGAAGCACCAAGTGTTGGCTTAGGTATGTCATAAGAGAGAGAGAGAACTCTAGACTAAATCCCGTAGACCCTCATATCTTTGCTCATAAGAGCTCTTAAAACGCAGCTCAAAAATCTTCAGCATATGTGCACTGAGAAAACAGATTTACAACATCACCTTCAAGTGTTTCACACAAATCAACAACACCCAAAAAGCAAAAAAAAAATATATATATATCGAGTATTGCCTCAAGATCAGTCTTGTTTTCTGTCGTTATTTTTTTCTAAATATATAGTCGTTACCAAATTTTCTCTCATTTAAAGCTTACCTATTCGAACTGAGAGTAACACACGGTGCAAAGCGTCGGCCATAATCGAGTATCTTAATCATTCTGTCAAGCATACCAGAGAACAAACCGGTGACAAGGTCTGCAGCTATGCCGTGACCTTACGCTTGTCTCGTATAGACTTCACGACGCGAGAGAAATATCTGATAAACGAAGCCTACGTATATGGCACAGTTAACATCCACAAGATGGCACGCCTACAAACTGTCACGTGCTGGCGCTTATCCCAGTCACGTGCCCTGCGTTTGATACCAAGCCAGACGAGTGGGTTTTTTCACAAAGCTTAGCTTGAACGCCTGTCGACCCTGCTACAATGAAAAGTGACCTTGCCTCCGTATATACAAACCCAGCATTACTCAGGTCACCTCTAAGCCTCGTCATAACGCTCCGTGTTCTATTTTCCAAGTTCTAGAATTTCTGGTCCTTCTTTCCTCCATCACCACTCACCTGCGTCCGAAGAGCGCCACCGTCAGGCCAAGTCTCGAGAAAACAAAACTCAGACGGCGGACGGGGGGTACGGTCCCACAAGAAGAGTCAGTTGCAAGCTCGAATCTGATGCAGCCGCAGAGGCGAGTGAACAACCGAGAGCCCATCCCGCGCAAGGCAAGGGCACTGTTTTCTCGGACGGAGATTGTACCGATACACGGGGTCGTTGCAGTATGGCGCTGAGACCATCCCGCGACGCTAAACAAGACCCCATGCATCAGCCGACGCCGGCGCTAATCGCCCCAGCCGGCATCCTCCCTTTCGATCCGGCTCTAATCTCTCCGATTTCCCATCTCGTCATTTCTCTTCCCTGCTTGGAGAGGCTTGAATGTGGGACGTGACTCGTGCCGTCCCTCGATCACGGCCGTGGGGTGCCTGTGTGCACACTCGGACTGTAGGCGGTTATTGAATGAAACGTCTTTTTCGCGGCGATAAAAATAAAGGAGTTGTCCGTATGCAGAGCAAGCTCCGGGGGCGTAGAAATATGGGAACGAAGACGTCTAAGGGATGGCTAGTGCAAGACGTCGAGACTCTGTCGTCGGCTCTTCGAGACGTTATCGGAATAGCCGCATCCAGAAGTCAACCGCGTTGGAGTCAACCGCCGCGTGGCGGCGAGGCGCAGCGCGGTCAGGCGTAGACGAACCAAGAAAGAACACGTGTATGACCGTTGTCTCGACTCTTCGAACAAGAGAAACGCAAGAGCGTGGGAGAACCAGGAGAACGGCGATCGTGGAAAGTCGGCTTCTCATCGAGAGATGGCGCGTGCGAGAGCACCTCGTCCGGTCTTTCCTTGTGCAGACACACGATGTCAATGCAAAGCGCACATATATGTATGCACACAGTTTGTGCTTCAGGCCACCCAGGAGATGCTTGCGCTTCGTGCTCAAATGTACGAAGAAGAAGCATGCGTTTCTCGTCCTATACAGCCAGCGCAGTCTAATTGGCGGCCACCACCACTGCGACTCGCTTTGCTGTGTATAAACGTGTACGGCTCGCACGCTCCGAGAGGGGTGTGCAAGATAATACAGCAAACAAGGCGGGCGGCGGTGCGCACTCGTTGCCGAATCTATTTTGGCCGCTGGGCAAGCACGACCCTGGCATCGATCAACACTGCGTCGTGCTTTGGGGCAGGTATAACGGGGCAGCATCATTCGAACCGGTGCTCTTTCCTTACTGGCCGCCGAGCACAAGTAACCCTTTGGCTGGCAGCAAAGGCAACATCGCCAGTGTAGCGAATATATGTGCCTATAGAGTTGGTGGAGTAGTGTTGTAAGAGAAAGGGGGACGGCTTTAAGCGTGATCGCATTGTTTTGTTTGTCGCGAGTGAGGCAAAGCTTACGCGAGCCTTAAGCGTAATTGAATACGCGCCCCGCTCATTACTGTATAGGCTCGCCTGATTACACGCCGCCTAGCGGGGGAGACTGCATTGTCCCAATTTGCTACTCGTGACTGGAGTGTTGCGAGCATGACTGCGCATATATCTCCCTGTACGCGATGTGCACATATGTGCGTACGCGTGTGTGCCTTAGGGGGTGCTTCTGTGTGCGTGTGCACAAGCACTTTGCTGTACGCGTGTGTGAGTATGCATGCGCAAGCGTAGTGTATGCGCGTTAGTTTGCTCATGTCTGTGTGTGTGTGCGCTTAACGACGAGACAGAAGGTGGCGGCAGAGGTGGCAAGCCTTTGGAGTTGTGTTACGTGACGAATAATGAACCTGCTGGGCGGCTGCGTGCAGGAGACATGGTGTAGGCGGAAAGGGGCAGGGGGAAGAGAGAAGGAGCATATTTCCGAGCGTGGCAGGCGCAGGCTTTGTATTTGACGTTGATTTGTTTGCACGGGCTTGCCCGTTCCTCCGAGGTGATGTCTGGGAAGCAAAGCTGCGGCGTGTTGCTGACCGTTGGCACAGAGGGAGAGCTAATCGTGCAGTCTGCCGCCCACATTTCAAGGTGGGAGCCACGCGTTCTTTGCAGTATTTCTTTTCTCCCTCCTTCGAGCGCAAGAGCAGGAAGCGGCGCTTGTGCGGCCTGTTTGTATATGCGAAGTGCGGTGTGCTGCTAGTACAACAACGCGTCAGTAAACAGTGAGCGGTGTTTAGACAAAAAATCGGGCTGCAGAAATCTCAGAACAATAGTGCCTAGCCAGGTCAGAGTTGTCGAGTGACCTTCTTTTTCTTTTTTCTTGCGGGCGTGGGTTTCACTGATCACCGTAAATCGCTTCTCAGACCCCCTGGGGTCCTTCCATTTGAGACAATTCCCTTGAGGACCCTCTTTCGCGTAATGCACTTTACCTATTCGCTGAACCCCTAATCCCTCAATTAGTGCCTCTGTTATCTCCAACACCCTCATTAGCACACTGTCGTTAACTACGTGCCATGTGAGTCACGTGGTATCATGACGTCGCACAGCACGTTAACCAATTACTGTCCTGCTGAGTCATCTGCCGACTACCACCTACGAGAGATGTAATTGTGGCTTTTCACTCACAATGCCAGAAACTTCTACGGAGTACTTCCTGCGGAACAGAGCCTTTTAATGCAGCCGCCTTTAAATAACGGAGCTTATCACCGATTCGCCTTGAATAGATACGCAATGGGGGACGGCACAACAAAGAGCGCGGCGACAAGACGCTGCGAACAGGCGGGGCAAAGAAGGCGGGCTGACGGGCGAAGGCGCGAGATGGCTTTGCGTCGAGGCAGAAGCAAGTGTCGACTACTCGCACGCACAGAAGCGTTGGACGAACTTCTCCGGATGCTCTGTAGGCCTAGAAGAGATATGCGGAAGCACACACATACACACACGTACTGTTTGCTCCTGAGATCTCTCGCCTCCTAACGGGAATCCAGAGAAGGGAAGTAATTGCATGGTTCCTGACCACTCGTGCTGAAGGCCGAGCCGCGCTCTAGACTGGCGTTCCAGGTCACACTACGCGCATGTAAATATAACACGCAGCCGGATTTCCATCGGCTAGCACGCAAGTACAAGTGCGGAAGCAGTGGTGATACCGTATGACATTTGGGCCCGCCAACTGTATGTACGCCGTACTTAACGGCGGCCGTGATTACCATTCGTCATCAGCGTCGTACCCCTGTTTCGTTGGACGGCTTCGCTTGCGTGCCTCTTTCGCGCCACGCCATTTCACCGACTTCCGAGTGCACGTGTCTGAGAAGCTTTGTTTTGTGGTTGGACTGCCACGGGGTTCATCGGAACGAATAGCTAGAATTCAAATCTGGCACAAGTCTCCTCGTCTCCCCTGAGTTCTGCAGTGACGTTTTTCGCCGTTGCGCTACGTCTGGTGCAGGGTTTCTTGCATCTGTGTCACCTCGGCGTGCCCGTTTTCTAATAATCAAACTCGATTATATTTATTTATTTATTTATTTATTTATTTATTTATTTATTTATTTATTTATTTATTTATTTATTTATTTATTTATTTATTTATTTATTTATTTATTTATTTATTTATTTGAACATTCTGCTGGTCTCACATTTGAGGCCGTCGCAGGAGTGGACATCACATACACTATAATAACACAGGTCAAGTAAGTGCCAACACAAAGGCGATCGTAGTCCAACAAGGCAATATATACATGATGTCTGACTTGCTCTGAACCCTGCCTGCACAGATCGCATAGCTGTATCTCGCGTAGCGTTTAAAATACAAGTTTGTCAGCGCTTAACAAAATCACCCTATACATCGAATGCTTCCTCAGCCAATCAACTTGACAATTATTTGCAACGACAGTCCACAACATAATGTGCAAGAAAGAGGCAAGACGACAGTATACAGTTTTCACGCTCCAGAAAGAGGAGGCAACGCCTTTCTTGAGCATAACTCGATAGCAATAACTCAGTAGAGTTAGATTTGTCCGCAAATTACTGATTGTGACGGCGCGCTCGATAAAAGTGACAAAATCATGACGAAACTGTTGCTGCTGTAGTTGTTGTTTTTGCCGTTGTAATGAGTTTATTAAATTAAAGTTTTATGGGCCTCGACCTCATGTCCAGCCCCTTGGCCAACATATAGGCGACAGACTGACGGAAGTGAAACCAATTGCTGGGTTCGTCATCATCATCATCAGCCTGACTATACCCACTGCAGGGCGAAGGCCTCTCCCATATTTCTCCACTTAACCCGATTCTGTGCTAGCTGCATCCACTTGACCCCTGCGAACTTCTTAACCTCATCCGCCCACCTAACTTTCTGTCGCCCCCTGCTACGCTTTCCTTCCCTTGGAATCCAGTTTGTTACCCTAAGCGACCATCGGTTATCCTCTCTTCGCACTACATGTCCTGCCCATGCCCATTTCTTCTTAATTTCCACTAGAATGTCGGTAACCTGAGTTATTTTTCTGACCCATTCTGCACGCTTCCTATCTCCTAATGTTGCCCCTACCAGTTTTCGTTCTATAGCCCTCTGGGTTGTTTTCAAGTTAAGTCGAACTCTCTTGGTTAGCCTCCACGTTTCAGCCCCGTAGGTAAGATGCAACTGTTATATACTTTCCTCTTTAGCGATTGCTGGGTTACTTGGGGCATTTGAATGAAAGGGAAAGGTATAAACAGCGTTCAAAAAGACGAATGCGCAGATAGACATGGACAGGACAAGCGCCGATAGTGTTTCAGAGCTCCCCTGGAGAAAGTTCAGAAAACCGTCCAGCATTATAATCCTCTCCAGAGGGTTTCCAAATGGATTTGTCAAATAATTAAAGATTGCATGTCGTCGCTGTTCCATCAGAAACTCATGAATGACAACTACTGAGACTTGGATATTAAAATGTAGGCTATGTTTAAGCTTCGGAGTGATGTCCATTCAAATGGAGATCACTCTAAGTGCCGCGCTCTTGCATCCAGTTTCATGAATGCGGCTGCCATTCTGACAAACAAACTAGCCTTATCTCAGCCCACGAAATGAACTTAAATATACGCATAAATTTTAAAATTCTCTATTCGTAAGATGAAGAGCTGAACGTATCACAGATCAGTTCAGTTCAGTCGTTCAGTCGTGTCCGACTCTTCGTGACCCTATGGACCACGTCACGCCACGCTTTCCGGTCTCTCACTATCTTCCTAACATCATATAACTTCATCTGCAGTGCCTCGAGGATGCCATCTAACCATCGCGTTCGCTGCCTACCCCTTCTCCTGCAACCCTCAACCTTTCCCAACATCAAATCTTTCTCCAGCGACTCCTCTCTTCTCATCAGATGACCAAAGTAGCTGAGCTTTAACTTTAGAATTTGACCCTCCAATGAGCAGTCAGTGTTTATAGTCGACAATATCGACTGATTTGATCTTCTGGCAGTCCAAGGAACTCTCAAGAGTCTTCGCCAGCGCCACAATTCAAACGCGTCAATTCTTCGGCGGTCAGCCTTTTTCACAGTCCAACTCTCGCATCCATACATCACAACTGGAAAGATAGCCACTGCCAAAAGCCGATAGTCAATTCAAATTCTGGGACTGCTCACACCGTGTCCACACTGCTGTACCTTCGAACGTGTAATATACATTTGTGATGTCATTTGCTCGTACGGCTTGTCGGAGCAGCTAAATCATCGGGGAATCAAAACGAAGCAAATTAGAATCGGCCACGCAGGGACACTTACACGTAATATGTCCTGGACCTCACGTTCGTGAGAACATTGTTTTATATGCGGATAACCAAATAATAAGGGCAGATGTGTGCCTATATCCGGTGTCCTGTATAGAAGAAGAATAAGCTGCTGGATTATTCGACACACTGGCACCTATATAGAAAGAAACCGAAAAAACTTGCGCTGTGTCCCAGATTTTTTACCCCCTCCGCATCTTGAGTGCTCCTGCTTATCTCGACAATTGTTTCGGAGCGTGCAATTGTTGTTGACTGCCAGTTCGTATAGAGATCACCTTCTCGTTTCCTTCTTTTGTGCGCCCTCAAGTACATCCGCAAACATTCGAGAGCCATCGCTATAAAGCTCATGCTCCAAAAAGAGTGCTATTCTGCCAGCTTTCGGAAAGTGTCCTTGCGAACACGGGCTCGCAGGCTCACCGCCGTGTACAAGCCCGTGCTTCCGGGACGGCAAAGGGGCGGTGACGTCAAACTGCACAGAGCCCTCGGAGGAAAGGCCTCTCGTTTTACGCATGCGGAAACGAAACCTAGCCCTCCTCCCAAACTTCTCCCGCTCCTCCCCGTAAGCATTCGCAGATTCACACGAGCCGAGAACAACAGGAGGAAGGAGATAGCCTCAACATCGCGTCCGTCCGCGGCAAACGGAGGCGAATTGTGTTTCGCGCCGCGTTGAGCAGGCAGGCAGGCAGCAGGCAGCGTGAGCGCGTCACGAACCACGAGCCGCTAAAGAGGAGCAGATGAATGCGCCGCTGTCTCTCGGTGGGCGTCACGCCTCCAGACCCCCAGCCGTACCCCAACCCCCCCACCCGCACCGGGCTCCCTCCTTTGTCCCACCATCCGTCACTGTCCAGAGTAGCCGTGGCGGCGGGACCCAGCACATAGAAGCGCCCACAGGACGACTGCCGGAGATGCACCGAGCCAAAAATGTGTAATGGCGGACGGACTCGACTACTGCTGCCGCGCTGGGTCGGTTCATCAGGGACACGGCTTCTGCTGCCGGCTTCCTTGTTCGCGCGCGCGCCCTCGGCTTGGGAGGTCCCTCGGAACGTCTTCGCGCGCTCCTCTCTCCCCCGCGGGAACTGCCCGGAGTTGAGCCGAAGCCAGCAGAAGAAGCGCGAAAGTTGGCGGCAAGCGTTTCGCGAACAGCAACAACACAAGGAAGGACATGTAGTTTCGCTGTGGCGAGGTGGTAGTAAGGAACGTACAAAACGAGCCATGCTCTCTGGAGAGGCGATTAAGCGTTGCCCGTGCTTTACCTTTCGGTCGAGGTCGGACATCATTCATACAAGAACGGTTATGTTTCGCTCTCCTCCTTCTTTCTTTCACTAGTTCCGCTCTCACTCACCTTCGACGTGATGCAAGCGGGGTCAAGGCAAAGCTTGGCGCTCTTGCGTTCCGGGGCTTTCTAATCACTCGGGGAATAGGCGTCCTCCATTATAGATGCACCCAGCGCCCGTGCCTGGTGGAGTGTGTTGCCTTGCGCTGAGCACTGTTTGCGATGTGGTTACTGCGAGCCGCTTTGCCCCTTCTTTGTTTGGAATGCGAAATACCAGTCTGTGACCGGCCCGAGCACGTACTTCCTGGTCACCGCCGCTGTCGGGTTCCTGCGGTGTTGTGTTACCCAACCGATGCTGTACTGTTTGAAAAGAGAGGCGGATGCATGTAGAGAAAACGCCTCCACAATGCGGAGTAAAGTCTGGTGTTTTCAAGTCATAACTGCTGCGCGTGGTGTTTAACCACAGCTCGCTGGTATTCGCGGCGAAGCTGATGTGATGAGCAAGTTCCCCCATAAAGACTGGAGGTTTCAGATTACGTAACTTGCATGACCTGGGCACCATTTCGTTTGGTTGCTTCTTTCTTTGTGGATGATGTCAGATTCAGCCATCTAAAGCGTCATTCCGAGAGTTTAGCTACATTTAAAGAAGTGGTAAAACCGAAAGTAAACAAGGCAGCGAGGTTGATCCAGTTCGTGTTGCCTTGGCGTCGCTGACAGTTGACATTCAGAGCTGCGAAGGGCCAGAATAGCTATACAGTAGTCGAAACAACAACGACAACAACAGCAACAACAACAACAACAACAACAACAACAACAACAACAACAACAACAACAACAACAACAACAACAACAACAACAACAACAACAACAACAACAACAACAACAACAACAACAACAACAACAACAACAACAATTAACTGTAAACTTTAACCTTTAACCAAAATTTAACCTTTAACCTTTAACCTTTAACCTTTAACCAAAATTTAACCTTTAACGTGTACAAATTACACGCATTTGCCGCGTTGGAAGCTAAAGTTTTCAAACGGCTGCATTAGTTTCTTTGCTCTCAAGGCCGAATCCTCCGCCGTTTAGTAAAGGTTAGCAGCGCATGAATCCAATGCCTTTTTGCTTGTTCTGCAACTGCGCGAATTATGTTGCCTTTTCCATTGCATGCCAAAACGTTTACGTTTTCATCTCATACATTCATCCACAGGCGTCGCCTTTTCCTCTGCGTATCCGCCAGTCCTTCGTTAATATATAAATAGTTAGTATATCTTCATGTAATTGTGTAGGATTGTGGGAAGCCTTTTAATGGGGAAGCCACAATGGAATACTATGCACGTACTGAAAGGATCGGTCAAATAAGCTTCCGATGGTTTGTGAAAAATTCCCTTTAATTTGTTTCTTGTAGTCGCAGCGAATAGTTAAAATTGAAACAGAAAATAAGCGGGCTGCATTTATGAACATAATTGTAGAACAACCTCCCCCCCCCCCCCCCCCCCCCACCTTTGGGTTTTCTTTCCCTGGACTCCAAAATATGAATTTGCCGGAATTTGACAAACGCGGTTTTTAACCTCGAAAATGGCCAATTCGATGATGACCTCCAACTTTAGATGGGCCATGTCCAACATTTCGTCCATTCGACCCCCAATATTCGGCTTCGACAGAACTGGAGCAAAATTGACGTCTAAACTAAATCTCATGGGGGCAGTTCAATGGTGACCTCAAAATTGCGACGTGCCACTCCGAAAAATTGGCCCCATAAATCCCCAAAATCTGAAGTCGTCACAATTAAACCAAAATTTATGCCTAGCCTAATTCAGGTGCGTCAAATTCAGTGACTATCTCCATATGTTTGGATGAACCACCCAAAACATTGGCCCCCCGAACCACCAAAATTTGATCTACCTAGAATTTTACCGCAATCGATGTCTAACCTAATTCGATTGTGACCAATTAAATGGTAAGCTTCAAACTTACGCGGGCAACTTTCGAAATTTACCCTCCCTGAACCCCCTAAATATAGACTTCCTCCGAATTTGACCAAAATTGCAATCTGGTTTACTTTGTGGGGTTTAACGTCCCAAAGCGACTCAGGCTATGAGAGACGCCGTAGTGGAGGACTCCGGAAATTTAGACCACCTGGGGTTCTTTAACGTGCACTGACATCGCACAGCACACGGGCGTCTCGCTTGTCGCCTCCGCCGAAAAGCGGCCGCCGAGGCCGGGATTCGATCCCGCGCCCTTGGGAACAGTAGCCGACAAAATTGCAATCTAACTTCCTTCGAGTATAGGCAACTCAATGGTGACTTCGGAATTTCGATGGGCGAACCACGAAATTTGCTTTCTTGACCCACAAATGTGCCCCGCCGGGGTGGTGCAGTGGTAAGACGCCCGACTACTGTGCCGGAGCACCCGGGTTCGATCCCAACCTCGGCGGCTGCGTTTCGATGGAGGCGAAACGAAGAGGCGTCCGTGTGCTGTGCGATGTCAGCGCACGTTAAAGATCCCCAGGTGGTCCAAATTACTCCATAGCCCTCCACTATTGCTCCTCTTTCTCTCTATCCACTTTCTCTCCCACCTTCCTCCCTTCCCTTACGGCTCGGCTCAGGTGTCCACAGCTACAGGTGTGACAGATACTGCGCCTTTCCCTTCCTGTGAATCAATCAATCAATCAATCAATCAATCAATCAATCAATCAATCAATCAATCAATCAATCAATCAATCAATCAATCAATCAACCCACAAATGTGACTACGTCTGAATTCAAACTTTAGGAACAAAAACTAAGTAACGGTACTAAGCAGCGAAACGCAGAACACATAACCAAACTGGCCATGGAACTTGCAATGCTTTCACATTTCTGTGCTAAGCAGCTGTAAGTGCATCCTTGTGTTTTTCTTTTTGTACACCTGGACTACGGCAGTAAAAGCATGAAGCGCACTTTCATTCCATGTGCGGCAAATGCGGCAGATGCGCCTGCAATCCTATAATAGACTGCATTCCTTCGTGAGGAGACAAATACAGATTTTTACCATGGAAAACAAACATTTTTCTTTCGCTTGCGGCTGCTTTTCGATGGAGGCGAAATGGAATGGCGCCGCGTGTGCTGTGCGATGTCAGTGCACGTTAAAGAACGCCAGGTGCTCGAAATTTCCGGATATCTTAACTACGCGGCGTCTTTCATAGCCTGAGTCGATTTGGGACGTTAAACCCCGCAAACCAAACCGAATGTTTTTACTTTCTACGTCATGTATTCAGACCTCACAAAATTATTTTCTTAGTCTTGCAGCGCTACATATCAGTGGGCAACGTCTACACAGCTAGGTGCGAAATCTCGCTCAAAAGTACCACAATTGTAAAAAAAAAAAAAAAAAAGAAAAGAAACGTGATTATGTCAAGATCTGACAGATAAACGACCAAGAAACCAGGGAACCGCTTCTGTTGTGAAGGTGCATATCCCATGTGGAACAGTGAAAGAAAATTAGCATTACTCCTGGTGGCGAAATCTCCAAACATACACTGTCGGTGGCATGTACCCCGCTAACTATTCTGGGACTTTTCATTTACTGAGCTCAATGTATGGCCTAATTGGCTCTTATAGCTTAATTGTAGCATGAAAGATGCTAAATTCACATGAAAACAAAAAGTTATTTATTGGCTCAGTAGATTAGGAAGCCAAGTTCACGTTGAGCCGTTGTACAAATGTGGGCAATATGGTAATCATAGCCCGTGCTGCTAGGTTACTGTGACTTTTGCATACGCTGGAGATGCGATTAATTTTCGGCTTGTTGACAGCCTACGCTCAAAGCAGAGGCAGCAAATTGTTACTGATTTCAGTGATTATTATATATTGGTCACCTTTCCTTCGAGTCTTTCTTTCAGCTTTGAATTGTTCATTTTTTTTTTTCTGTCCGTTTTTGTCCTGTTCGAGCCAAAGGACAGCAAAGAGTCCACAATTTTATTCAGGCGCCATGTATAGGAACTGGCAATCAACCCTTATTTAATGCATGGCTTATGAATATTTGCCAGCCGAAGTCATCGCATTGGTCTGTGAAGCACGCTTACCGAAAGGCTGCGAATTCTTCTCGAAAACCGTGGATTCTAGACACCCTTAGCACCTTCAGCGCGAAGGCAGTTTCGTAATCTGCCTCTATTAAAAGGCGGCCGCTGAGTTCGGAGTCGAAACCGATGCAACTCATCGGAATCTCGTACTTGTTATTAGCCCACCCTTTTAACACTCAATGCACTACTCTCTGGAGCGTGCTGTCATAAGCAAATTATGGCCGCTCTTTCGCGTCCGCCTTACAGCATCCGCCCAGAAAATCCGCGACCCGCGAGTTCCGTGTGGAGACACCTAAGCGGCGCTGTGAGCGCACACCCGCTCCTCAAGGTCGATTAGGTGTATGACCTTTACGCGGTTCCGTCATGAGTTCCTCGTTTTTATTACACAACTCATTTCGCTCCGCGCCGTGTAACTTGCAGCGATTACTGCCGGACCACACTCCTTGCCGCGACGCCGCGTGTAACGGTCAATCTCCTGCACCGCGTAAACCGATGCAGTATGGGCCGTTATTGCCTTTCGATATGGACACGCGGAAACCAATCACCGCACTGGTGTTATGCGCCCGCGGCTCGTCTCCCTCTCTCGCGCGCTCGCGGTCATGGGAACAAGCTAGCGCCATCTAGCAGGAGAGGGGGAGTGCATGCCCGGGGCGCTCTGTTCGTGACCTAGTCGTTCCACTGCACCACTGCTCCGAATGAGCAAGGGCAGGCAGGAGCGGCAAGCGAGGCCGTGCAAAGCGAGTGAAATGAATAACAAAACGAGCGACCCGTCGTGGCATGTGTTAGTGTGAGCGAAGCAGACGACGATTATGCGCGAGCAGACGATTCCTGATGCGCTGCTAGCTTAAGGGACCCCCCGCGAGCGAGGCCGTAATGGCTCGTTCACTCGCCGGCCGTCGCCCGGAGACACAAGCCGCGCCCGTATGCCGCGCATGCGTAAGGATGCAGCGCGAAAGAAACGGATGTGTCCCTGAAGCGGAAGTCGAAGTCGTATCGTAAAATCGAATTGCTTGGTTGCGTTTCTAGCTTGGTATAAGGACATCAATTGCGATACCTACAGCAATCGGGGAAAACTTGATCTAGTACGCGAGAAAAAATCAGTATCAAATAAAAATTAACATATATTTGCCTTGAGCCGTTTGAATTGTGTAATTCTGAGCATAATTCTTACATATCAAATCTAGCACAACGATTACGTTTTAAATATAGAGGTGCCGGACAAATTAAACCTTAGGTTTCGACTTTGGGATAACGAACTACAACTAATGATGATTGCTGGAAAACAGAAAGCCGTCAAGTTCCAGCGGGAATTCTGAAAAGAGGCCTAGATATTGTCTCCGCCGCCCTCAGGACTCCTGATTTCAATGCAGTAGCGCTCTAAAATATATTTAACCTGATACATATCGAAAATAAGGGGAACACCAAACAGGTGTTAGCTAAGGGCCTGTTAAGAACATATAGTGCTGACTAACGTAATTACAAATATATTAAGAAAACTATTATAATGGATGAGGAGGAAAGCCGGTTTTAAAAGACATTTCCGAGTCAGGTTTGATCATGACCTGCAAGAGTGTGAGAGAGAGCAGCACGGCGAAAGCGCAGTCCTTCAAGGAAAAAAATACCAAAAGGAAATTGCTTCCAATATGGCGCCCGATATCTTTATTGTTGTACGTTATATGTCTTTACGGGATACGAAAAGCGGCTTGCCTGAAATAAATAATAGTTTGACGATGGCAGTGTGCTAACTACATAACACGGGATTAATTGCAGTGAACTGTTACAGATCGGGGTACTGCAGATTTTACCTTATTGACAACTCGTTTATGTGCGACTTACAAGCAACTCCGCCTGGCTCATTTCTGAAACCCAGGCTAACCGTCTACCCGCAGCCTAGGACAGATGAGTTGTTGGGGCACGCGAATGATTGCATCAGATCACAAACATATTGACACGTGCATTAGAGCTAGGAGGACAATGCGCAATCGCTGCAAGTGTTCGAAACTAGACGAAAAGATGACCACGTCGTCCAGGTACACAAGGCACGACTGCCACTTCAGACCAGCTAAAACAGTGTCCATCATGCGTTGAAACGTGGCCGGCGCAGAGCAGAGTCCAAACGGGAGCACCTTAAATTCGTACAGACCGTCGGGCGTCACGAATGCCGTTTTTTCGCGGTCTCGCTCGTCCACCTCGATCTACCAATATCCGCTTTTCAGATCTAAGGAAGAGAAGAACCTGGCGTCTCGGAGTCGGTCAAGTGGATACACGTGGATAGTGGATACACGTCCTTCTTAGTAACCTGATTCAGTTTCCTGTAATCAACGCAGAATCGTAACGTGTTGTCTTTCTTTTTCACCAGGACGACCGGCGACGCCCACGGACTTGTTGACGGCTGTATAACATCGTCTGCAAGCATTTCATCGACTTGCACTCTAATAGCCTCCCGCTCTTTAGGTGAAACACGGTATGGACGCTGACAAACTGATGGCATGGCTGAATCGATGACGATGCGATGCTTGGCTGCCGGCGTACGTCCGACCTTGGAGCTCGTCGCGAAGCAATCTTTAAAATGAAGTAGCAGGGACGACAGAATGTTCTTTTGATGAGGTAACAAACCCGGGTTGATTTTAACCTTCTGAAGGGCGTTAGATGCTGCGGCATCGTCATGAAGATTCATCTCCATGGGGCACAGATTCGGCAACCCAGCTACATCGTGGAGGAAGGCGACAGCCTTGAATTTCATTGGTGAAATACGTCAGGAAAACTGTCGCAAGCTTGAGCAAACTTTGCTCAAGTCCTGGGCGAGGTCATGGTTCATCATCGAATAATCTGCCCCAGTATCAAGTAAAGGTACAGCGTCAGTACCGTCAATTGTCACACACAAATCAGAGGTAGCAAGTCGGCTGCTGTCGCTACCCTGCCCCTGTGAGAAATCAGCGTTTCGCCGTATCGGCGACGGAGGATCTTCGGTTTTCCCGACAGCAGCGGCCTTGCCTCCGGAGACCGCTGGAATTAGTTTTCCCGACGTGGACTGGGAGAACGCCGCTCAGGATAGCCGGCGTCTTGGCGAGGACTTTGGGAACGGTAACGCCGAGGAGAAGGTGATCTAGAGTCATAACGGCCGTATGTTCCAGGCCCCTGACGAGCCGACAGGTGAGCTTCGATTTCGAATGGTCGTTCGCCGTTCCACGTGGGCAAGGATCGTCGGGCGCGAAACCACGCAGGCCCACTCGGCGATATGGGCAGACCCTGTAAAGATGACCCGCCTCAACACAGTGGTAGCAGAGGGGCCGCCGGTCCGGTTTACGCCAGACATCACATTTCCGTGGCCGCTGATAGACTGGTCGAGCAGGCACACGGGAGAGACCAGGCTGCTGCACTGCTTGAGTGGCGCGCGGTATGCACGTCGTAGACTGGTGCTGGCGCCCGACAGAGGACAGCTGCATATGTAGGTCTGACCTAAGTTTGACTAGGAATCTGAGACTTGTTGCTGCTGCGATGCCAGGCGCACCTCGTCCCGGACGACTTCAGACAGCGATGTAACAGACGGTGCGCTGGGAGACAGCTGGAGGGCTTGTAATTCCTCCCTGATGATCGACCTGATTAGGTCACGTAAAACGGCTACGTCACTCCCTAGCAGTATCGAAGAAATAGCGGGCCCAAGCGTGCTTACATCTCGATTGTATTGCCGGGCTCGTTGCAGGAGCGTCGCTTCCATGGTGGTCGCTTCAGTGAGGAATTCGGCAACAGTACGCGGTGGACTGCGCACCAGACCGGCGAAAAGCTCCTGCTTGATCCTGCGTATGAGGTGGCGAAGCTTCGTCTCCTTGTCCATGGAGGGGTCAGCACGCTTGAAGAGGCGCGTTATGTCCTCCACATACATGCAGACGCTTTCGTTAGTCCGCTAGTTACGAGAGTGAAGCGCCGCTTCAGCTTTCTCCTCGCGGTCGGCGTTGGGGAATGTAGCTAGGAGATTTTGGCGAAATGTCTTCCAGACGGACAGGTTGCTCTCATGGTTCTCGTACCATGTCCTTGTGGAGTCCTTGAGTGCAAAATACACGTTATGGAGCTTACGGTCGTCACTCCAACCGTTGTAGCGGGCGACGCGCTCGAAAATGTTAAGCCAGTCTTCCGCATCCTCGTACACGTCGCCGTGGAAAGATTACGGTGTTCGCGGCGTGTGGTAGAGGATATGGGCGCCGGAAACCTGCTATCTGTGGCCATTTCTGGTGGAACAGGCGGTCGAGGCTGCGTTGTCTTCGTCGATGTGGTTAGAGGCCCGAATTCAGGTGACTGGCCGCGGAGGCGGTGGCTTGGGCGCTGATGGACCGGGGTGATATCCATGTTGCTATCTTGTGCGTACGCAGGTTGGGAAGAGTACCCCGCACCTCCACCAGATGTGTAACGGTGTTACACTAAAGAATTGCTGCAACCGCTGAACGAGGGTACCGAGAGAGCTGAATCAGGAACGCGGGCAACAGGATCGGGCGGGCACTTCAACGTCCTCTACTTCGTCCCATTTCGCTCCTTCTTCCTCTAGCTCTAATGTGCGTGTCAATATGATGATCGTGTTTGAGATAAATAGATTTAGACGCGGAAATCCTTAGACAGGAAGAACTTTACTGCGCTACAAGACATTGTCGCAAAGCAAATAGAACGAGACATGTGCAGTATGGGTATAAAACTAACGTACTCTTTTATACAGTGCAGTTAGTCATAACCGCACAGTAAACACATAGCTACGTGAATTTGCGAAATACTATGTGCAGACGGTCGAAGCATTCAGTGGTACAAAGAATTCTTGATTAATCTGGAGGTATCGGAGACATGTACGCGAGTTTCTTAAAGAGCGCTTACCCACCGCTGAACTTTCACAAAGTGTGCACATTCTGGTATTATACTATTTGCTGAAAGCGTGTACTTGGCTTCTACGACATGCCATAAGGTGCTCTTCGCTAAGTACGAGTTAGTTTATTTTGATAGCGCAGCTAGGACTCTGGAAGGCTTCTCGTTCCTTTGTTAAAGTTACGGAAAATAAATGACTAGCAGAAAATTAGCACAACATTTTGTAGGGCAGCTGCTTCAAGGAAATTCGTATCCTTTCAATTAAGACCAGAATATTAGCTGAGCCGAATGCAAAGTTCGCACTTCCCGGCATTCCTGTGGTGGATGGACGACCGCCTATGCGTGCAGATAATCTTGGGAAACTGCACGGTGGCGCAACGCAGACGATAAAGAAACAGAAGCCGGCACACTATTCGCAGATGTGCTCACGCGAGTCAAAGAAAACACGCAAAAGGCGCTATAGCGTGCTCGCACGATTGAGCATGTCGAATCGCTGCTTGCCACAGAAGCAGCCGACAGCGCATGGCCGCCGCCATGTTGACTCGCGCGTGTCCCGAGGGGTGGGCGCACAGACGCCGTGATTTACGGCTTCATCGCTGCGCCGATCACGATCCCCTTTTTCGAGAGGGTGTATTTGTACACTCTTTTTCCTCCTCCTGCCGGGCCGCCTAAATAGCAGACGACGCTGAGAGGCCGCCACCGCCGCTGTGGCAGACGACCCATTGCCGGCTCATGCTTTTTATGCATTTTATTTTTCTTCTCTCGTCTGTTATTTCTTTGAGTTTGGCTCCCGAGCTTCAGTCAGCAGTTTCGGCTGTTGTGTCCACTGCTTAGATTACTGCTCCATTTTTAAACAGCAATAGCTTCGACTCCAGCTCGAAAAGGCTGGAGAATAGAGGGCATTTCACCCAAGGTTCCACCTCTGTCCGAAGACCTATGTTTCTGTACTAAGAAGATTCCCCATTCTTTGAAAAAATACGCGAGACAGTTCCTTAAATTGTTTCTGTTTATCTAAAAGACACTTGCAAACTGCTCGGTCGTTCTTGGGAAGTCTCGTGAGAAGTGCCTACTGCGCATGCGTATACATCATGTTAGTATCTGCCGAGGTGAGCAGCCGTGCCCGAAATGGCAGGCCTGCATCGATCCAGCACTCATACACTGGAGGGAGTGTCCAGCGGCCTTCCTTCTAAAGAATTATTTGCACTACGCCCTCCCACAGCATCAGATCATCGCGATACAATTAATTACATCGGCGTCATTGTGAAACTTCACTAGGTGTGCTATAGCCTCGTCACAAGCCTCGCGAAGATCTTGCGCAACGACTGCAAGGAAGTCTTGCTCGAAACGACCCCTGAGTGAGCGCTGGAGCTAAAGGTAACGCCCAGCCTCTTTGTAGGCTAGGATCTTTTTGAGCTAGAGACTCGTCGCAGCATTTCGCGAAAGGAGCTTTCGGGTTTCGCTATGCAGCTGGGAGTGTGTCGAAACTTTACGAAACCTTCGGAACTTAATCGTCTGACCGGTTTTAAGTAGAAACAAAATAATCCCATCTCAATGCTCCGAGCGAGATTCGAACACAAATGCCTGCGCAAATAAAGCAGCTTGGTCTTTTGACGCCCCACATCACTGGGGCGTCGCCTCAACGTTTTCGCACTCCGTATTCTCTCTGGTATTTGCCACTTTTAAACATTGCATTATCATCGTCGTCACATTTCATCTGTTTCTTCTGCGTTCCCCCAAGGATTAACGATGGCACTGCATACAATCGCCGAAAGATGAAGTCAGTTGACTCAGGAGGCAGGAAGGCTCACATATGTATTTTGCCAACGGCTGTAGCTTCATGTCGCCGCAGACGATGATGAGATGCGATCAAGTACGTCAAATGGCTCTCCAGCGGCATTTACATGGACCCGACAGGAGTGGGTTGATTTGAGTTATCGGCTCGAAAAAAGGCTGCAGGATTCATGTAAATGCCGTCTGGTCGGGTCTAGAAGTCGTGGGGTCGAATTGAGTCAACTCCGGCGCAGGTGGTGGGTTGGCTGGACTGCACCCCACTGCAGGAAGCATGTAAACGCGGTCGAGGTGAGTTGGAGCACAATGAGAGAGAACAGTACGGACACAGATGCGCGGGGAGAAAAACCAGAATAGGGTGCATGTCTACCAGTTCTTCACCTCGACGCGAGGCGCCGTCGTAATCGCCGCTCGTCGGGTGGGTTCATGTAAACCCGATAGGGTCGAGTCCACTCAGCTCAACTCCCCAACTCGACCCTTCGATGTCGGGTCCATGTAAACAGGACTTCTGATGACGAAACAGAGCATGCGAATGCTACGGCGCGCCAGCCTGCGAAGGCAGCAAAAGCCACTAAGCGCGCTGTCCGGGTTGAATAGACCCGGCTGATAGCAGCGTCACCCGAAGCCGCGATAGACCCGTCAGAAACCAAACGCGCTGCCTACCTCGGGGAACAAAAGTGTTCGAAGGCAGCTACTGCAGAACAGGTGGCACAATCGGGGGAAATGAGCTTTAAAACAGAATAGCCACATTTAACGCAGTCTCGACAAGAACGAAAGACTTCTCCAATGTTCAGGAGAATCCCCAAATGGAGAGTAGGTTCGAAATAAGCTAGTGAACACTTCCCTACTACCATCCAGAGAATCGTAGCCACAGGGATACAACGGTGAAAGCAATACCGCTTTCACACGAATTTTGCCAGGTCAACGAAAAATCGCCCTGATTCTGCGAAAAAAATAAATGCTTTAGTTTTTTCTCCAGGTACGAAGTTTGTGTGAAAGCAAAATTGTTTTCCTTCGTAGCCTCACAGCTCCTCTTGGGTCACTGCTAATCGGAATTTAGTCCGTCATAGTACAAAATCTTCAATGCAGGAAAATATTGTGACAATTTAGTGGTTAGGGTGTTCGACTGGTGCAAGGCCGCGGCTGCAATAACGGCAGCGCGACAACTTTTAGATTCTGGCGAAAAGCAAGGTGACTGTTTCCTGATCGGTAGTATAGAGCACGATAGCTGATGTAGGTATAGTCGAAATACCTGCAGTCCTCCACTACGGCGTCGTTCATAGCCTGAGTCACTGTGAGACGTTAAGCCCCATGAGACCAGACCGAATTTCAAGAAATCTCAACATTCATGAATAATAGGATCAACTGTTGAACGAAATTCGAATTGGACAATTTTTTCTGACATCTGAAATTGCTTCCAGATTTTCTAGGTGCTCTATATTGGCGGGAGTATATACAAAGAAGTATATCCACCTGTCAACTCTATATGTACAGTATTTTATTCACTAAAGACAATACAGAGCAGTAAGCTTCTATTAACTTCTTATTATTTCATGTTCATACATACTAAGTACATACAAAGTTGATAGAGTGAATAAGAGGTTCATACATATTCTAAAGACAGTTGACTACCATCTTTATAAGGGAGAATACTGATTAACGGCCGGCTGTAGAATCAACTTAACTAATTGGAATTGCATTCTTCCAAGTAGATGAGAGGTAGGTCCGGCGGAGCGGATGCTTTTAACTTCTTTTATTTTTGTAATGGCAGCTGCTGTCGGCCAAAGCTGAACAGGACCAGGCAACGCTGGGCGCGTCGACAGTGTTATGATCTATCATACATGACACCTCACGGCAGTTGCATGCCTATAATAGCCCTTAACAGACTGATTTCGTCACATTGAAGTAATAAATGACCTTCTTTATTACATTAGAGTATTGGGAGGTAAATAAAGGCCAGTGGAGGGAGAGACACATTTCATCAGTGTTTCTTCGCCGCACTCATAAAACATAAATATACTAAAGAAGGCGAATAAACCAGAACTCGGGCGACACGGTAGCTGCTTCTAGAAGCAGCTATTTGCATTCATCGCCCCCGTTATCTCCGTTAATATCGGTATTAATCATCGTTCGGGTCGCCGAGCAACCAGATTCCAGGGGCCGTATAAGCAAACACAGGGTGTGTTCAAATAAAAGATGCACGGAGATCGGAGGGTGGTGTTCGCAAACATATTATTATATATCGATACACACCTTCCCGTGCGCATTAGCAGGTAGCCATCACCAGTCTTCCTGGCTTGCGCAACCACAGGAAGCTCCAGGCGGCATCAGCTCCGCAACAGAGCGCGGTAAATCATCGTCCTCCTTGGCGCACGCGACAGAAAAGGCAAGGGGGAAAGAAAAAAGAGGAGAAAAAATATTTCCCTCCGCATTCTGAGCAGGGAGACCCATATTTCAAAGTCGTGGTCAAATTATTGATCGTTCGGTTCTACTCCCTCTGCAATAGTGTCCCCGGGTCTCGCTCGAAAATAAAAGCGTCCGTAACAGAGCATTACGGTATCCGAGTGAGCAGCTCGCAAAACGGATCACGCTTAACCGTTCTCTCAACGTTCCACGGACACGGGTATACACAAAAACACGGGCCGCTGCTGGAAAGCGCGAACGCTGCATTATTCATAGCTCTCGGATCGGCCAGCGCTCAGTGCGTCTCCGGCGGCTCGTGCGTCCCAGTAAGGAACGGTAGCACGACCCCGCGTGGTCTACAAGCGCCACGGGTGTGCTTCCCTTGCCGTGCACCGGGTATATAGTCCCCCTGACTGCGAGGACTAAACGCTGCTGCGCCGATCAGAATCTACTGACTACGCCACCGACGACTAAGTAGCGTATGCATCACACTCCCCCCTGGCGGCTATTTCGAGGGGCACGTATGGGCACAGCACGGTGTAAGCACAGGCAGGTGGGTTTTGGTGCGTCGTGAATCGCGTGGTTGTTCTTCCTCCTACGGCGCTGTGGCTCTGTGGAGGTATCCATATGGCTCGGTATGTGCGGTATGCGCCGCCGGTGCGGCAGCGAGGAGCCCCGTGGAATGCGTGTGAAAACGCCTGGAGAGAGGTCAAAGCTGGTAGCGAACGTCGTGTGAAAAAGTTGAAACCCACCCTTAAATGATCGGGAGAAAGAAAGTCGGCCCAACGCATGAGATTCCGGGGACATTTAGTAAAACGATGTGCGTAGCAGCGTGCAATATGAAGGGGAAAAGTCGATTTTCACGCGATAATAAATCTTGTTATTTGCTGTACTAGAGCGGTTTTAATGTCTAATTGGTGTTGTACATGCTGATGGAAAATGTGTGGAACAAGGAGCAATGTGTGCTTCTTACACATATATTATGAGTAACCAGAGGCTAAGCTATCAAAGGGATCAAATTTTTGTACTGGCGCCACTTGTACTATAGGAGACAGCTCGCCAGAAAAATTTTTTAGGCGCACGTATGTAGTGTCTACCAACAAACCAACTTTCACTTCCATACCTGCGGCCTCCGGCCAATGATTGCATAACTATCAGCTCTGGCTGCCTCTTTCACGCGGCCTGGTGACCATTGTCCCAGAGAGCACAAGTGAAAGCATATAGCGAGCCAATCGAGTATCTGATAAACCGGACGATTAAGCATGGATATAAAGAAATCACCTGATTAAGCGATTTTGTTTTTACATCGCCAGACAGCTCTGTGGACAGCCAATACTATGACCGCACTCTTGATTCCTCTAATATAAACCGAAGCCCTGACACGTCCGATATTTAAATTTTCATTAAAGGAGGCCAGGTCAAGCCAACGGCGTAGGATTTATTTCCTTGTGATAAAGTTATTCGTAAAGGGAATGCCTTGGAAAGCACAATTTAAGGCTTTTATAAAAGGCGGTAACGTGGCTCGGCTCCGGCAAAAGGATGAATTTTATTTTTTATTGCCCACGCCAAATACAGGACTGCACGCTTCGAAGACGCGTGCGTTTCTTACACAAAATCTACCATAATGCAAGTGCAATAAAATCAAATTGTGCCAAAATCGTAGGAAATGCACTTGATACTGATCTCCATATATGGGATCTGTGGAAGATATACCCGAGCAAACGAATATTATCGCTGATTCCACGGCTGAGCTTCTGCCGTCAAAAACGTGCCCTATTATGTCGAGAGAGGTTGACAAACTACGAAGCCTGGTTACTTTAAGAAAAACATGCATGGTGTCTATACAAGACAGCGCAACGATGACCGCGAATATGTGAAGAGTGCGTGAGTTGCTACACAGTCTACAGCGACCCAGTCGCGCGAGTGTTATGTTTAAGATTGCACGTCCGGGTCCTGATTGCCTGGACAACCCCGCACTCATTGGCACGGCATCTTTGCCTTCATTATTGATTGTCCACTACTCTCCAAGTCCCCTTAATGGCAACGACAACAATGCCGCTGCCGTAATAATCGAGAGCATCCTTCAGATCCCGTCAGCGGTCAATGCCGACGCTTACTGAGACTTATTAACTCCGGCCGAGCCTTTGCTACATTGTAGTCAGACTAATGGCATGCGTGATCGGACCGCGGTGCCTAACAAAAGCCACTAAAGAGTTTCGTTATCTCAAAGCCCGAATCCTTGGAACCTGAATACTAGGAATCTAGATCAGCGGAAAACGCAACGAGAGTTTGCAAATGTGCACGTGCGTCTCCTACTTTCAGAGGACCGCAACCAATGGCTGTCTGATATGGGCCACAAACACATGCCACCGCACGTGCGTCTACTATAGCATCCGTAAGTGGGCCGCGACATTAGCGCGCTTTGCATTCACCCTCGTTCTTTGTCACGCGCATTCTATTTGCGTGCCCAGCTCTGCGCAGACCAGAGGACCGTCACGTCACCTCTCCGCAGACAGGTTGCGTGCGAGCATGCAGCCTTCTGCTGGCGTGATGACGAGCGGTTAAGGCCACACAAAGACGGCAAAAAAATTTCCCGCAACGAAACAACGGTAGCAGCGCCGTCTAAAAAGGAACCTCAAAGAAGGAGCCGCCGGCCTGTTGACTCATTATTCAGGCCACAACACGCTTCATTGTGCAGGGTACACAAAAGCATGCAGGGGGCATGGCCGTTGAAGGAATGGTGCAGGGATTACAAGAAAAGGTGTTGAGAATTAATCACGCCGGATCCCTTATCAAGGCGATTCATCTCTGATCTTCCTTGCTGTGTTTCTTTTGCTTATTTATACCCTTTCTTTAGAGTCCGGGCTTTTTGTGATTCCTCGCCCCAGGCGACGTATGCGGCCACGCAGCAACACGCTGACACGGTTTGGGAAGAAGCAAGCGAGCCAACTCGTGATGACGATGACTTCTCGGGGAGATCCGCCCCGATATGGCTGACCGGATTAGACTCAAATATCCAGCCGGCTGATTGCTCGCGCACGTCTATGGGAAGCGTGCAGGGAAGAGAGGGCTGTATACTTACAAAGATTGAAGCACCGGGAAGGCATAGAGCAAGAAAACAGAAAGCCAAAAGAAAATGCAGGTATGCTCATATTACATGCGCCGATGGTCGCTTGCGAGGTGGGGACGCCAGGCGAATAAAGCAGGCGAGACAGTAGACCGAGGTGAAAACTGGACCGAGCTTCAGAGGAGCGGGAGGCAAGTGCTGCCGCTAAAGATTAACCAGAACCGCTTTAGTGCACTTCGTGCGTGGAGACGGGCCTGGACATTCTGCAGGGGCCGTCCGTACTTGTTCCTCTTTTTATTGTCGTCGTTAGTTGTGTTGTTGTTTGGTACATGCATGTACGACAGCGCGTATAGGGAAGCGGGGATCTGGTCAAGGCTCATTTCTTGCATCAACAACGGGGCGTGCAAAGTTATGCGTTGCGAACAACGACCCGCGGAATTAAAAAAGGGAGAGGTACAGTGGAGAGGGAAAGGGAACGGGATGAATTTACGCATTGAGCGCGACCATAATGGTCCACTTTTACGCCTATTTTGGAAGGCAGGGAGCAACAAGATAGAGGGAAGACCAAGATACTTTGTTGGGCGAGTTGGTACTTATTCATTATTATTAATATAACCAGCGCGAACACGAAAACAAGGGACAAGAAACACGAAAGCCACAGTACATGTCCCTTGTTTTCGTGTTCGCGCTGGTTATATTAATAATAATGAATAGAGGGAAGAGACTGAGGATCAGCGGAATGTGTCCTCCCTTGCGTATAACTGCTTACGGCGCCTGAGACCCTATAGCTTCTGCTGGGACAAGACTCTTGCTTTTGGATGGAACGTGAAGTGGGGGTGCTTTTTTTCCGAGTGCGATCCTTCTGTGGAATCAATCTTAATTCTTGTCAACGTCCGCTTCCTTCCATGACAGAGCTCGTGTCCCGGTACCGATGTTGTTGTATGTGTGGTGAAACATTACGCGCATGCGTGCACGTCAAAATTACGGCGCTAAGACTTGTCTAGTAATGCTGGCTGCAGCATGTTAAAGCCCGAAGCGAAAACAGATGGTCCTTCGTGAGTGGTGCGTCGTCGTGCACGAAGATTCTGGGTGCGAAGCTACTGGGTGCGAGGCTACTGGGTGCGAATCTACTGGGTGCTGGGTCCTTTGTTTCAAGTTGGACAGACAGCGGTTTCAGAAGCACGGGCACACGCGGGCGTTATCCGGAACTCGCTCCAAAGTCCATTTCCGAGCTTGGTTAGACTGAATGCTCTAAGCTGCTTTGCTCTCGCGATTCTTTGATTTTGTTTCGCAAGTCGTATATAATTCACTATAAATTCCGCCATTTTTGAGGCGAAGTGTCTACCAATAACTAAGTAATAAAAACATACCTTCAACCTTTGAACACAAAGACCAGCGCGGGAACTTCCAATGCCTCTTACGACTTTTGCGAGGTTGTTTTCTGAGCATGGTGTGCGTATACGAAGAAAGGTATATAGTGCTGATGTTCCGGCTAAGGCTGCGAAATTCTGCACGGGTTCCAATTACCTCTAGAAATAATATTTTTTTTTCCAAAAGTTGTGGCTATACGTTTGCTGTCTTTTATGACTTCCTTTTAGGCTTGGTGTCGGACCTGTAGGGCACGACCAAACCGCGATCCTTATCCCCGTGATTGCAGTTTCCTGTGCAGTGTGCGGAATCATTAACAGCTAATCCACTCGCTTCTGTTACGCGAAGAAAAAAATATTCACGAAGTATTTTTGCGGACTTGTGCTCCCGCCGAGTTCGGCGAAATCCGCCCAGTTATTGAATTGTATATTGAATGAACAATACATATTACTAATGCCCGTCGGGCAGGACAAGAGGGAGTCATTAGTCTTATCTAATTAAAAATATACATTTCAACACTATGAGCACTTTCTAACTCGGACGCTGACAGCAGGCTCGCTACAGTGCTCATAATGCAGAAGTGTAGACATAAACGTCGGTAGATTGATTGATTGAGTGAGTGATTTGCATGAACGCACACATGAAATTTATTTGGTTGATTGATTGATCGATCGATCGATCGTAGCGAAAGCGTCTAACGCTAGGGCATCTTGACATGAAGAGCACTCTCGAACCGAAGTGGCTTGGGGCACGAGACAGGCGAACGAAACCGTAGTGGAAGTTTTGTAGGTATACGCTTTAATCTTGACAATCTATAAAGGCAAACGTATATACAATGATTAAATACGTACGTAATGACATCTAAATCTGAGCTTTGAAAGTGGTTTTCATTCTTTGATTATTCTCAGCGTGTGTGTAAGTCTGAGTCTAAAGTATAAGTTGAGTATAAGTCTTGAGTCTGGCAGCCTATATGTTCATTCGGAAGAACCTGCTTTGCCCGTTTTCGCCGCAGTAGAGAGTCGAACACAGCGAGAATTCCACAACAGTGTCTTCACGCTTAGCTGCCTTGTTCACCTGACACACGAGGAGGGCTTATTCAAATCAACTGAAACATGCTGATAACCTAGCCAGCTGGTAACTTTCTTTTAGAGAACGCAGAGCTCGAGACGTCAGGCCCAGTTTTCTGCACTCAAAAAAAAAAAAAAAAAGAAAAAAAGAAAACGAAGAAAGGAAAAAGAGTGTATACTCCGTTTCATACATCAAGTGCAACACTACCAAAGCTACAGCTCTTGTTCGCGCTCTCCGCATCCGCGATAAAAAATGGTGCCTGCTCTTGACGAGAGAAAATAATAGTTGCTTTGTCTGCAAGTTTAATACATTTTAAATTTGCCATCAACTTCATAAAAACCACCTTTTTTAGGGAGAAAAGGTCGGATTCGGCTAATTTGTATGTTTTTTTTTATGTCGTTTTTGTTCGTACCGCGTTTTGCTGTCCCGCAACCTTGCCAGCTGTGCCACCAGAAGGCGCTGGCGGTGCCCTCCGCGCTGCGCATCTCTTTTTGAGAAAGTGGTTCTTTGGTGCGCATTTTTTTCTATAAGATCCTCTCTGTGAAGATGTCTAAGCATGCGAAGCATGTTTTTGCAAACGTGTATGCTCGGAATAGAGCCCGTTTCGGCAGGAACCACTCGCCTACAGAACGAGCGCGTAGTGATACGCCTCCTGTTTTTTTTTTTCTTGCGGACTACTTGCGTAGCTTTCGCTGCGTTGCACCTGATGTATGAAACGGAATATAGTGTCGCTACGCTGTGACTCGAGCAACTAACTTCGACCGTGCAGACATCGCGAGCAGACTCACGCAAGCATCCTCTTAGAATAAACGCGCATTTGCTGCGACGAATCCAAAGAGGTGGGCGATAAACAAGGCGAGAAGAAAGGCTGCCACTCTTCTTCTTCTTCATCAGCGAGAGGAGTCTCTTTAATTACGCTCGGCGCCGGCCTAAACTGCGACCCACTTTGGGTAAGTAGCATTAGCGGAGAAGAAACGCCTGAAAGCTCCCAAGGAGGCGACATCTTGGCCAACCACCGATTTCTTATATACAGAAGGATGTCGTACACCCAGAAGCGGGGCGACGAAGCGCTTGAAGCAACGGGGAAGTGTGATGCCAAACTCTCCGTCTGTGGCTACGAGGCGAGAGCCTCAACAGCTCCGCGTCGCGAGCTTTAATCCGGGTATCAGAGGCGTTCGCGTCTGTCGAGAGTCGTTTATTGTTCAAGGCGTGTGAGTTGCAGAGCCCGTAAGAAAGAAACGGCGCGGTCGCCCTTTGATTTCTGTGTTCCTGTCTTTTTATTTCTCATACTTCTTTTTTTTTAATCTTCTATTACCCTCTTTGTTTCACTCTTTGAAAGGCACTCCTCATTTGCTGCTTATTATGTCCATCCTTCATTTTTCTTTCTTCCTTTGGAAAACACTCTCTCGTTGTTTTTTATTTTTTTACCTGCTTTCTTTTGTCACCCCCTCTTTCTTGAAAGGGTGGCTCATCCCAGTCGGAAAAAACTACAGAATATTTTCTGATGTTACGACAGAATTTCTGTGCTGTTTTTGACAGGAAACCTGTTGTGACAACAGAACATTCTGTAGTAACATCAAACATTTCTGTAGTTACAACAAAAAAAGTGCTACAGAACTACAGACAACAGAGATATACTACAGAAAAAATACACTACAGAAAAGTACTACAGAACTACAAAAAATCTGATGGTTACGACAGAATTACAGGATATTTTGTCGTATTTTTGACACAGTTCTGTAGTTTTTTTCGACTGTTTCAATTACGTTGTTTTTCTCCCTTTCCCTGCGTTTTTTTTTGCTCGTCCTGTCTTTCCTGAAAGGGTGGTTCATTTCTCTTTTTAACCTTGTTTGTCCCTTATTCCTCCTTTTCTTTCTTTTTGGCCATTTTCGGAGCTCTCAGTTGCTACCATCACGCCGCTTGCCTCGAAGACAACGTTTGGACGCCTTCTCTTCTCCACTTTACGGATACACGAAAAGTGCAGAGCCAGCCGCATCTACATACCATAACGGAGGCTGCGGGGTAAGAGCTCCGCTCCGAAAAAGTACTGGCTCCGTTCCCGCCGAGTTCTTCCACCTCCTTCAAGATGCGACAGCGTGTACGACAAGCCCGCGATGCGGTGTAGTGGGTATCTGGGCGCCAGGCTGAAATGAAGTGCCTCTATAAAAGCTGCGCAGAGAGATAAAAATGAGGTAGAAAACCACTGGGACGTGTGCCGCTTTTTACCTGTACAGCCAAAAGGATGAAGCGACGAGGCTGAGGAGGCTGAGGAGGCTGATCTTCGAATGTCACCTTTTCTACGCTCTGAGCCTTTGCTTTTGCATGGGCTCTGATTTTGAGAGTAATTGTAAAATTATTCCACTTAACGGGGTGTGGACACATGCTGTAACACCAAATGGCACATTGAGCGCTGCAGTAAAAGAGAACGGGTCACTGTTTATATATATATATAAACGGGATGTCACACAACTTTCCCGGTTATCTATTTTATTCCAACAGTTTCGGACGGTGGACCGTCCTTCTTCAAGGTAGAATTGAGAATGCATTGGAATAAAATAGATAATCGGGAAAGTTGTGTAACATCCTGTTTGAATTTAACTCTGGCCCATTAGTAACAAGCAAACCATGTCTATATATATATATATATATATATAGATATATATATATATACATAAATATATATATATATATATATATATATATATATATATATATATATATATATATATATATATATGAAGGAAAGAAGCTAACAGTCAGCGAGGCCAAGGAAAGCGTTGGGGATGGTAATTTATGTCTTTTTTTAAAGTTTACTTGGATAATCACAGAATTTAGTAATGTAATCTGTTTAGAGGAAAGATAATTAAACACAAAGTAGAAGAAAAAACAACGTGCCGTTGGTGGGAACCGAACCCACGACCTCCGAATATCGCGTCCGGTGCTCGTGCTATATATATATATATATATATATTGTCGTGACGCTGGGGCTATGGCGACCCGGCCTTCACTTGGTAGCGTGCAGAGACTCGGGGTTGAAGAAGGACTGAATCTTCGAAGTTGGTGAAATATGTACAAGCAGGTTTACTGGCACTTTGAGAAAACTTATTTACATGATTATTTACACGAAAAAGAAGGGTACATCAGCAAAATGACAAGCGTTAAGAGTTCATAGCGAGAAGCGACTGGATGAGCCGTTTACCCAGGGCCCAGAGCGACATTTCGTGCTCTGCAGCGTCCTTAAAAACCCCCTATGTCCAGCCCCTCTCTGAAGATGCTGACCAACCAAATCCAGGGCACGCCCCTCAGGTATCGGCATCCAATCGAACACATCACTGCACTGATGGTCTGAAGCACTGACTGGTCCGGCATTCATTCGTTGGGCGTGATCACTTGTTGGCGGGAAAAGCTTGGGAACGGCGAGGAGAGGAGGTACATTTCTATTCTTCAGCAAAGAAACCACAGGCTGGTTCTGACAAGGGGTTTTACTTCTCAGAAACCCGAGTGCACGTGGCGCCGCATAGGGCTCCCAACATGGTCCCTTTTCGACAATTGCAAATCTTTCCTGCATTCCCGGGAAATCACTTAATGGCCGTATGAGTCATGCTCCTTTCTTGTCCTGCACGTCAGCGGACATGTCACTCTGTCGTCTCCTTTGGATAGGAGGCATTCATCACTGGAGGATAGCACTTCTCGACTGGAAGGGTGAACAAAAGAAAGAAAGCACTTCCTGCTATTTCCCGCAGGGGGACGTTTCTTTGTGTTTTTCCAGACGTTCTCTTGACAGGGTCAATTTGGCATTTGCAGGTTGTCCACAAAGCAAAACATGCTTACAAAACAGGATTCCTGGAAACAGGCTCACTTAGAGCCATTGGACCATCACCACATATTCACAAAACTTATCCATGCCCACAGGCGAACAATAGAGCGCGCAATTGCGGATGCTTGGTCGTAACAGCCTCCTCCCCCGCCAGAAGAGTCTCGGAGGGCAGCAGTCCCAGCTGCTGCATGAAGAGACGACTTAATGGCCTGCACGTGAACGCTTGAAGCTCGCTGTTGCTTGTCGCGTTGTCTTGATTGTTGTAGGCCAAATTGCTCGAGCTGTCTGAAACTCAACCACATGTCGAAGCAAGCACTCGGCTCCCGTCTGAAGAGACCAGGTCAAAAGAAAACTGCCATTGTTGTTCGAGAAAAGCCCACTCTCAAGACGTTCAGGACCCACGTATTCCTAGAAAACCAAACGTGCTGCTTTACATAGTCACACATATACAAGCGCACGAAAAAAAAAAAAACCTGATTATCAATTTGGATACATGGTGAGGAACATCTCGGACCGCTTAGAAAGAGCGGCTAAGCGCGTCCGCATTCCCGTTTAACTTCCCTTTTTTGTATCTTATTTCAAAATTGTACTGCTGTAAAATCAAGCTCCACCTAAGAAGGCGACTGTTCTTCGATGTCGCAGTTTGCAGCCAAGCTAGGGGACAATGGTCCGTCTCTACGGTGAATTTGGCCCCTCCAAGATAGCACTGCAATTTTTGAATGGCCCATACAATGCAAGCGCACTCTTTCTCTGACGTGCAATAAGCCCTCTCTCTAGAACTCAGTTTTCTGCTCAAGTAGAGCACGGGGTGCTCATTACCGTCGTCATCTCTCTGGCAGAGAACAGCACCTAGCCCTCGATCACTGGCATCACACTGGACCGTGAATTCTCGGTCATAGTCTGGAGCTCGCAATACCGGACGGCTAATCAGCACAGCCTTCAGGTTTACGAAGGAGGCTTCCTTTTGTTCGTCCCAGACTACATTTGTCGGTTCTGTCTTGCGGAGAGCGTCGGTCAGAGGGCTAGCCAAAGATGAATAGTTAGGGATGTAGTGATTGTAGTATCCCGTCAGACCCAGGAATGCTCGAATTTCCGTCTTCGTGCTCGGCCGCGGGTAGTCTGCTACCGCAGAAATCTTAATCTCGCTGGGTTTCCTGAAACCTTGACCTACATTGTGACCCAAGTAGTCCACGGTCGCCCTTGCCAGGCAACATTTCTCGGCCTTTACGGTTAGTCCAGCTTGACGCAAAAGGCTCAGTACAGCTCTTAGATGTACCATATGGTCCGCCCATGAGTCGGAAAAAACCGCAATGTCGTCTAAATAAGGCACCGCGAATGTTTCACACCCCTTTAAAATCCTATCCATGAGTCGGGAAAAACAAAATGGAGCATTTTTGAGCCCGAAACTCATCATTGTTGGCTGGTAGCTGCCCGTCGGAGTGACGAAAGCCGCGTATCTGCTGGCGCGTTCAGTGAGCGGTACTTGCCAGTATCCTCGAGTAAGGTCCAGCGTAGTCACATATGCCGCTCTACTGACCTGTTCTACTCTCTCCTCAATATTCGGAATAGGATACACTTGATCCCTGGTGAGAGAATTTAGCTTTCGGTAGTCTACCACAGGCCTAGGGTCTTTACCTGGAGCTTCTACTAAGATCATAGGCGAAGCATAATCGCTTTCCGAGGGTTTTATTACTCCCAATTCCAGCATGCGAGTTACTTCCCTATCCAGAATTGCTCTTTGCCTTGGAGAAAATCGGTAGCACCTTGATCGCACTGGCACGTCTGAAGTCAGCTCAATATCGTGCTCAGTCAAATCAGTTCTGCCTGGCCTGTCCACGAAGCAGGCCTCAAACTCTGTTATTATCTCGCCCAGATCGGACAGCTGGGATTTCTTTAGTTCTCCTCTCTGCTCCGTCTTTTTGAGAAGCTCCTGAGCGTTGCTTCCTTTTCCGCTGAGGCAAATCAAGTTGTCCCCCATCTCCTCGGGAAGGTTTAACGTTAGATTTACCACGGCTTCCCTCTGCACATAAGGCTTCATAAGATTGCAATGATAAATGCGCACTTCTTTACGCCTACCGGGAATTTTCACTGCGTAGTTAGTGTTAGAAAGCTTTGCAACGACTTCAGCCGGTCCTTCCCACTGTACTTCGAGCTTATTCTGCCTTGAACTTCTCAGCAACATCACCTGGTCCCCGATACAAAACGTCCTTTGACGGGCTGTCTTATCATAGTACACCTTGGAACGAGCCTGGGCTGACTTCATGCTGGCCTCAACGAGTTCCTTAGTGTTATGTAAGCGATTCAAGAGGTTCAGAATGAATTCTACTACTGTTAGGTCTTCTCCGCACCCCTCCCAGGCTTCGCGCACCATTCGCAAAGGTGAGCGCAGTGACCTTCCGTACACCAACTCGGCTGGGCTAAATCCAGTGGATTCGTGCGGCACTGACCGCAAAGCGAAAAGCGCTGCAGGCAGGCAGGTATCCCATTCGCGCTTGTTTTCATAGCACAGTCCCCTCAGGACTCGTTTGAGAACAGAGTGCCATCTTTCTACGCTGTTGCTCTGCGGATGATGGATCGAGCTATGCACTACCTTAATGCCGCATCGCTCGAGAAATGAGGTGGTGAGGACACTCGTGAAAACGCTACCCTGATCACTTTGGACCTCGGAAGGGAATCCAACTCGTGCAAACACTGACAGCAGCGAATCCACTACACTCTCGGACGTCACCTCGCGCAGCGGAACAGCCTCTGGAAACTTTGTGGCTGGGCATAACATAGTGAGGATATAACGGTACCCTGACTCTGTCACAGGAAGTGGCCCAACTACATCTATTACTAACCGGTGAAACGGCTCGGTAATGATTGGTACTAACACCATCGGAGCTTTCCACTTATCTTGCGCCTTTCCAACCCGCTGGCACGTGTCGCATGATCGTACAAAATTTTCCGTGTCCTTAAAACATCCAGGCCAATAGTATTCTTGCAACAGCCTCTGCTTTGTTTTCCTTATTCCAAGGTGACATGACCACGAGCTGCCATGGGAAAGTCGCAGTAAGTCTCCGCGGTACTTTTGGGGAACGACTAATTGGTCCCGCTCTACTCCGCGCTTATCCTTGAATAAGCGATACAGCACTCCCTTTCTCATCTCAAAAGAAATGTTCTTTGCTGTCTTAGTGGCGCGGTGGCGCTCTCTTATCTCCTGTATCTTGGGATCATTGGCTTGCTCCATAGCTAAGTCCTCTCGAGTTCCACTTAAAAGTCTCGTGAGATTACTAGACACTGGCGGCAAGAGGTTACTCTCAAGAACGTCCTCATTCCGCGTCTCATCAAGCTCCCTTTCAAGTTGACATATCTGAGATGCCTCGCTCTCAAAGTTTTCTGACCTGCTATCTTCCGCATTTACCACTGTTTTAACTGCCGTTTCCGCCGCTGTGGATTTTTCTGGAATGAGCAGTGTAGCTAGTTCTCGCGCCTTTGAACGTGTTAAGGCTTGCACAACTCTGTCTCCGAAAAGGATGCCCCTCTTTCGCAGCAGCATGTCCGATTTGTTGGAGAACAAATACGGATAGCACTTAGGAAGCTTTCCTGAAACGGCAGCCTCGGTTGTTAATTCGCCGAAAGGGCCCTCGATGACCACGTTCGCGATCGGCAAGCACACACTCTGTTCCTCAACTACCTGTCGGATCCATGCACACTGTCCTGTATAGTCGGAAGGCGATACATACGCCGGATGGACAACATCCATCGTTGCGGCCGAATCGCGCAGTACCTTGCAAGGCTTCCCGTTGACTACTAGGTCATGCAGGTAGGGTTCTAAAAGCTGCATATTTTCATCGCAGTCCCTGACATACGAGAAAGCAATCTTTTCTTTCCGGCAGTTGACGGCGATGTGACCCTGCTCATTACACCTAAAGCATGTGAGCGGCTTCCTAGCCTCAAGCTTATTCTTTGTGTTCTGCACGTTGGTCACTTCCCCACTTTTCTCACTGCCGTCCTTTCTAGGGAATTTGCCTGAAGAAACCTTCATTTCTTCGTTTCCAACTCTAGCAAAGTGCCTTTCCTGACGGTTTTTCACACTGAACTTGGGATTGCGGGGCCTATCCACTGCTGGGTTGCTGAATTGTCGGCGCGAAGCATACTCCTCAATGAGTTCGGCAGCTTCTGTTGCCGACTTAATGTCGCCTCGGTCCTGTAACCAATTTCTTTCTTTTTCTGGGAGGCAGTTATAAAACTGTTCCAAAAGAATTCGCTCGACTACAGCGTCCCTATCACTGTAGGAATCTGTGCTCTTTAGCCACTCGCCCAAGTTTACTCTTAAATTGTACAGGAATTCAGGGTAACTCTCGTCCCTGGACTTAGTAGCGTTCCGAAAACGTTGTCTGAACGCCTCGGCGCTAAGCCTATACTTTCTCAGAAGGCAAGCTTTGACCTTCTCGTAGTTGTCCGCGTCCTCCTTGCTTAGCCGCGCGACAACCTCCGCTGCCTCGCAGGGCAGAACCGTCAATAATCTCTGAGACCAAGTGTCTCGCTGGAAGGACAGTTTTTCGCAGGTTCGCTCAAAGTTAGCCAGATACAGACCAATATCCCCTGATATCACATATGGCTGCATGTACTTTGACATCTTGAAATCTGCCTCCTTGTTGAGACGAGGTACCGCTAGCTGGGGACAATCGCCCGACCTCTTGCTCAACTCTAGTTCTAATTTCCGGAGCTCAATTTCTAGCTCCAGCTTTTTTGCTTCTCTTTCAATTTCACGCTCTTTCTGCTGTCTGAGCTGTTCCTTTTTTTGACCGATGAGGTTCCATGCTTCACTGAGCTCCTCATCATCGGTTCCTAGATCAGTGATTGCCTTTATAATCAAGGGTTTTCGTGCCAAACCACTTGTATCAATTCCCAATTCCTCACACAATAGCAACAGGTCCGGTTTCTGCAGCTTTTGTAGGTCCATGATCGCTCCGAGTGTCGGCTACTTCCAAAACAACTGTGCAAACTACCAAACCTAAAGGCGTTTCCACACTCTTTTTACCAGTTCTAAAATCTAACCCTGTTCTAGAACCTGGTCCACATCAGAAGAAAAGCCAAGCACTCACCCACACATGCGATCGATGTTCCGAGCTGCTCTCTTGTTGGCCGATTGTTGCGCCTGCTTGTTGCTTGAGATGCCACCTCCGATCACCAGATGTTGTGGCTTGTAGATTCAGATCCCACCGCTGGTCACCAGTTGTTGTGGCTTGTAGATTCAGATCCCACCGCTGCCACCAGTTGTCGTGACGCTGGGGCTATGGCGACCCGGCCTTCACTTGGTAGCGTGCAGAGACTCGGGGTTGAAGAAGGACTGAATCTTCGAAGTTGGTGAAATATGTACAAGCAGGTTTACTGGCACTTTGAGAAAACTTATTTACATGATTATTTACACGAAAAAGAAGGGTACATCAGCAAAATGACAAGCGTTAAGAGTTCATAGCGAGAAGCGACTGGATGAGCCGTTTACCCAGGGCCCAGAGCGACATTTCGTGCTCTGCAGCGTCCTTAAAAACCCCCTATGTCCAGCCCCTCTCTGAAGATGCTGACCAACCAAATCCAGGGCACGCCCCTCAGGTATCGGCATCCAATCGAACACATCACTGCACTGATGGTCTGAAGCACTGACTGGTCCGGCATTCATTCGTTGGGCGTGATCACTTGTTGGCGGGAAAAGCTTGGGAACGGCGAGGAGAGGAGGTACATTTCTATTCTTCAGCAAAGAAACCACAGGCTGGTTCTGACAAGGGGTTTTACTTCTCAGAAACCCGAGTGCACGTGGCGCCGCATAGGGCTCCCAACATGGTCCCTTTTCGACAATTGCAAATCTTTCCTGCATTCCCGGGAAATCACTTAATGGCCGTATGAGTCATGCTCCTTTCTTGTCCTGCACGTCAGCGGACATGTCACTCTGTCGTCTCCTTTGGATAGGAGGCATTCATCACTGGAGGATAGCACTTCTTGACTGGAAGGGTGAACAAAAGAAAGAAAGCACTTCCTGCTATTTCCCGCAGGGGGACGTTTCTTTGTGTTTTTCCAGACGTTCTCTTGACAGGGTCAATTTGGCATTTGCAGGTTGTCCACAAAGCAAAACATGCTTACAAAACAGGATTCCTGGAAACAGGCTCACTTAGAGCCATTGGACCATCACCACATATTCACAAAACTTATCCATGCCCACAGGCGAACAATAGAGCGCGCAATTGCGGATGCTTGGTCGTAACAATATATATATATATATATATATATATATATATATATATATATATATATATATATATATATATATATATATATATATATATATATATA